>NW_028261390.1:12553530-12806030 GCF_051295495.1 Thamnophis sirtalis
TTCCTTCATCTCTCTAAAACATCTCAAGGGCATCGGGAGAATCAGGGGATGCCACAATGACAGTCAGCCACAAAAATATCCGCATCTTGCCCCTGCAGAAGAAGTCCACGAGGAAGGACCGAAGGTGTGAGAATGCTTGGTTTGAGAGAAGCAAGTAATAACGACATTTCTTAAGAGGTGACGTCTAGTTAACAGCAGTTAGCTACCCAAGCAGAAAGGGTAGAGGAGATGGGAGTGTTGTTGTTGTTTTAACGTTTCTGCAATCTACATCTTTAAACATTCGGCAGCTTGGCGCAGAAGCTGCTCATGCCCATCTTCCACTTGAACCAAAACCCCGGCTGAAGGAAAAATTGATCTCGGAGTTTTTGTATTTGCCCCATGCTCCAAATGGCACTACGATTGCGGTGCTGTTATCTTCTGCCCCGTACTGCATAGCCTTGTGGGACAATGAGAAGAAAGGCAAGAAGTTTTAGTTTCACTCTCAAATCACCAATCTTCAAACAATTTCAGGTGCAACGTTGAGAAATCTGACAATCGTGGTTGTTATTCTAATCCCAGCCCCAAGAGGGAAGCAAGGAGGGAAGGAAGGAATGTAGGAGAGAAGGAAGGGGGGAAGGAAGGAGGAAAGGAAGGGGAAAAGGAAGGAGAGAAGGAGAAAAGAAAGGAGGGAAGGAAGGAAGGAGAGAAGGAGGGAAGGGGAAGGAGGGAGGGAAGGAAGGAGGGGGGGTAGGAGAGAAGAAACGAGGGAAGAAGAAGTAGGACCGTTGTAAGATAAGATGGATCTATGGGATGCTAAGAAAGCAATCTTCAAGTATATTGTCAACTGTAGGGAAAATTGTTATAAATACATATTAATAACAGTTATGAGATCATATAATTGTGAATGTATATATGAAATTGATTTAAAAAAATAATAATCCCAGCCCCAAGTAAAATAGTTAAAGGGTATTTTTAAGGGGGCGGAAATGGGAAGTTGTCATTCTATAGAACAAAAGTGGACTTTGGGATCCTTGGTGCGCTCTGAGCTTGACTGTACTTTTTTTGCAGACATTTCATAACCCTATTAAGTAACATCATAAGAGCACTGATGACGTTACCTAGTTGGGTAATGAAATGTCTGTGGGGAAACAACCAGCCTCGGAGAGCACCAAGGACTCCGCAGTTCAACCCAGAGCTACAAATATTCTCTTCTATTGATAAAGGTGAACTTCTATGATCATGTTCATTTATAAGAATTCCTGGAGATCCAATATTAAGCCGTATCAGGGAGTCTTTTTAGTAACCTCTAAGTAAAATCTAATGGAAGATTTTCCTATTAGGATACCCTCTAGAAAAAGTGGGAAAACTTTTTTTCTGTTTCTAAAACCAAACTCTTCCTTCTGGGTATCTTATGGCAACAGTTATCATCCAGGAGTGAGGAGTCCCCCACAGTCCAAAGGATGAGCAATTTTTCCTGCTCCTTTCTTGCACAATCATGCTGAAGAGCCGTAGGTGCTAGCTGGAAGGATGGCGACATTACCAAAAGAAATAGGGATATTTTTTTTGGCCTTTTTTTTTTCCAAAATATGGTGGGAGCTCAAGAGTGGAAATTCTGTCCTGCTTAAGCCCTCAATTTTGATGAAAACATCATGGGTTTGGGAGGAAGGGAGGGAGGGAGGGAGGGAGGGAGGGAGGGAGGAAGGAAGGAAGGAAGGAAGGATGGATGCTGGGGAAACTGCATGTATTTTACGACTGCCTTACACCAGGGGTGTCAAACTCAATTTCATTGAGGGCCGCACCAGGGTTGTGTTTCACCTCGGGGGGGGGGGGATGGAGGGGCGTGGCCAGGGTAGACGTGGCCAGTTCGATGTCATTCGTGTCGGAGGCATCTGTGGTGGCCTGAGTGCTCAGCCAGCAAAAACGGGCTCCCGAGCTCCATTTTCGGCTGCGACGGCCTCCTGCAAACTCTGCCGGTGAAAATGTAACTCGAGAGGAGCGCACATAGCCCTCCCAGGCTCTGTTTTCGCTGGCAGAGACACTGTGGGCCGGTCCTTCTCTGTTTTCAAGGCAGACCCATGGACCAGATCTAAGCACCCTTTGGGCCGGGATCCAGCCCGTGGGCCTTGAGTCTGCCACCCCTGCCTTAAGACTGTTCCCCCCATTATTTCTAACTTCCAAAATCATACCTATCCATGTTGTTTTAGAATTAACACCACCGCTCTTCAAAGACATGAAAGAAAACTGGCTTTTCTGCTGGCATCAGCTGTAAAAGTTTACAAGAGGATACCTCATCCTTCAATCGTGGGATTCTTGGTGCTCTGAGCTTGGCTGCTTCTGCAGACATTTCAACACAGGGAGCCCTTGACTCATATGACCAGTGGCACAGCAACAGATCTCACCCAAAGGTAATTATGACCCAGTTCCAAAATTTGGACCGCTCTGCACCCAGGTCACATCACGGGATTGCATTTTGGTTGCCTAGCAATCAGCCTGCGTTTACAGCCGTTTGCAGAGTCGCATGACTGCGATAGGCAGTTCTGACAAAAGCCAGTACTTACATCCCATTTATCAGCAAAAGTGCCCCCTAATGAACAAGGGGTTTGCTTCACAAGGGCAGCATTTGCTTAACGACTGTGGCATTCGCTCTACGACACTGCCTTCACTAAAGGATCACCACTAAAAAGGTTTGTCAAAGTGGGTCTCTCAAGTGGTGAAATCTAATTTTTTTTACTACCAGTTCTGTGGGTGTGGCTCGGTGGGCGTGGCTTGGTGGGGTCTTGTGACTATTTAGTCATGTAACTGGGGGATCAAAAGACAAAAACTCACTTTAACAATGTGCTGCTAGAGGAGGGTTGGACTGGATGATCTCCAGGTCCCTTCCAGCCCCGGATTATCCTCTGAAGCTGCATCTAATGCCAGATTTGTAGTCCTTCCTTCCTCTCCTTTTTCCCTCCCTTTCTTTCTTTTTCTTTCTTTCTCCTTTCCTTCTCTCTCTGTCTCTTTCTTTTCCTCTTTCTTTCTCAGCAACCCTCATCCCCCATTTTTGGCCTAGCAGGCTTCAGGAAGCCTGCTGGAGCAAAAATGGACCCCCACCTCCGTTTTTGACCCCATCCCCACCCTGTTTTTGGCCTAGCATGCTTAAAGGAAGCCTGCTGGGAGCAAAAACGGATGGACACACACACACACACACCACGCCCCGTTTTTGGCTGTGCGACGTGCGATCGCTGGAACTTTTTTTTTAATTACTTTTTTTTAGTATTTTTTACTACCGATTCTGTGAACCGGTAGCATTTTTTACTACCCGAACTGGTAGCATTTCACCCCGTGGGTCACTCACATGGCTTTATGACCATTACCACTGTAATGGGCAGGCACCGTCCTAGATTAAGGACTATCTAGACCAGGAATGGGATCCTACCAGTTTAACAACTGGTTCGCGCACACACTCTCGCTTCGCTCACGCGCCTGACACACGCATGTAGAGTTTACAGAGACATCACTTTCCGCATTACTGCTTGCAAAGGAAACAGCTGAGGTGCGGCAATCCACTCTGCTGCGCCTGTCAGCTGGGCTCCTGAAAAGGGAATATAGGTGAGTATAGCGCAGGGATGGGCAGGTGAGCCCAGATGAAAGTCGGAGTGAACCAGTTCGCTCCCAGCTGATAGTCGGAGATACCAGTTCACCCGAACCGCTGCGAACTGGTAGAATCCCACACCTGACCTAGACCCAACTAGGCAACATCAGTGGGAGCATCAACGGTACACTGATGATGTTACCTGCTTGGGTAATGTAATGTCTGCAAGCAAGCAACCAAGCTCAGAGCGCACCATGAATTTCACAGTTCCTCCTTGAGCTACTGATATTCTCTTCCATTGGAATCATCCATGGTGTCCCAGAAAATACAGGTACCATTAGCTGAAAGTTGGCCAGTAACAACTGTTCCCAAAGCAGAAATACCTACCTGCTCAGTAATGATGTGAGCTGCTTCGGTTGGATCATGGCACTGGTTAACAAAATCACAGATCTCCTGGCTGTTTACCATAAAGTTGATGCCATCTGTGGTCAGGACCAAGAAGCTGTCGCTTGTATGATGCAACTAAAGCAACACAAAGTGTATATAAATTATCCAGACTTATGATGCTCTAGTACAGAGCCAAAGAGCCAGCGCTGTCCAAAGACGTCTCCATGGTCATGTGGCCGGCATGACTAAACGCTGAAGGTGTACGGAACACTGTTGCCTTCCCACCAAAGGTGGTTCCTATTTGTCTACCTGCATTTTTACGTGCTTTCGAACTGCTACGTTGGCAGAAGCTGGGACAAGTAACGGGAGCTCACTCCATTACATGGTGCTAGGGATTCGAACCGCCAAACTGCCGACCTTTCTGATTGACAAGTAATGGGTGCTCACTCCGTTACACAGCGCTAGGGATTCGAACCACCGAACTACTGACCTTTCTGATCAAAAGTTTAGCGTCTTGGCCACTGAGCCATCGTGTCCCTGTAAAACTGCTACATAGAGATTAATAATGAAAAAACTTGTTTGGATTCTATTTTTACACAAACTGTCCTAACTTGCTCTTCCTAAACTAAAAATAGGAACACCTATTTAAGTTGGCACACTTCCCAGTTCCAAAGCAGCACGCATCAGATAAGGTTGGATGCAAAACTATATAAATTAGAGCCAACGGTCTCCAACTTTTCTGCTTTGGCCAGAGGGAGGGAAGAGATGGGGGATGATTTCATGCATGCACGCAAGCAGCTTTTACAAATGCAGCATTGCATGCACTCACAAGCTCACCCACCACTTCCACACCCCGGTGCCAAGCGGGCTGCAGCCTGGCACCAGGTCGTGGCCCAGGGATTGGGGACCACTGAATTGGAGCAGTTAAAATACAGAAGTGTTTTAAAAAGTTGGCTCAAGCCACTCAAGAAAAATTATCAAATCACTAGTTGGTCCTGTACCCATTGGAGACCTACTGTTGTTATTAGGTACATCTTTCAGATGAAAAATATTTGCCTATTCCTGATTAAGTTTCTGAATTCTGCAGGGTGGTCTACTTGTAGGTACATATGTATCTAGATCCATATCACACTCACACATCACTAGGGGCACTATATGTATACACTGCCCACTGTGTTATTCTCCATTTTAGATGAGCAATACAATAGCAGAGTTGGAAGGGACCTTGGAGGTCTTCTAGTCCAACCCCCTGCCTAGGCAGGAAACCCTATACCATTTCAGACAAATGGCTATCCAACATCTTCTTAAAGACTTCCGGTGTTGGGGCATTCACAACTTCTGGAGGCAATTCTGTTCTACTGATTAATTGTTCTAACTGCCAGGAAATTTCTCCTCAGTTCTAAGTTGCTTCTCTCCTTGATTAGTTTCTACCCATTGCTTCTTGTCCTACCCTAAGATGCTTTGGAGAATAGCTTGACTCCCTCTTCTTTGTGGCAGCCCCTGAGATATTGGAACACTGCTCTAGTGTCTTCCCTAGTCCTTCTTTTCATTAAACTAGACATACCCAGTTCCTGCAACCGTTCTTGATATGTTTTAGTCTCCAGTCCCCTAATTGCTCTTCTCTGCACTCTTTCTAGAGTCTCCACATCTTTTCTACATCGTAGCAACCAAAACTGAATGCAGTATTCCAAGTGTGGCCTTACCAAGGCATTATAAAGTGGTATTAACACTTCACATGATCTTGATTCTATCCCCCTGTTTATGCAGTCTAGAACTGTGTTGGCTTTTTTGGCAGCTGCTGCCCACGGCTGGCTCAAATTTAAATGGTTGTCCACTAGGACTCCAAGATCCCTCTCACAATTACTATTATTGAGCAAGGTGCCACCTATACTGTACCTGTGCATTTCGGGTACAGTATAGGTGGTACCTTGCTCAATGTTATACAAGTATACAATGAGGCAATGAAGCTCAAATATAAATAAAATTCTCAATCCAAGATGTAAGCAATAACTTACTCAGTGCTGCCTAAACAGACATCCCATACAACTACTGTGTTTGTACCAAATCAGCTTTCAATAAGCTGCCACAGTGGCACAGTGGTTAGATTGCAGTACTGCAGGCTATTTCTGCTGCCTGCCGGCTGCCTGCAATTTAGCAGTTCAAATCTCACCAGGCTCAAGGTTGACTCAGCCTTCCATCCTTCTGAGGTGGGTAAAATAAGGACCCAAATTGTTGGGGGCAATAAGCTGATTCTGTAAACCGCTTAGAGAGGGCTGCAAAAGCACTGTGAAGCGGTATATAAGTCTAAGTGCTATTGCTATGGCACTTTCAGAGGCGCAAAAGAAGGCATACTACACAACCGCTTACCTGCACCCGTTTCGTTTCAGGTTCTGCAATCACACCACAATTCTTAAGATCCAAATCTCCAATACTCCGGGTCATTGCAAGTCTGCCGTTCACATGGGGTTGCCCCAAACTGTTCCAGGCGACGAAGCCACCACACTTCCTGATTCTTTAAAAATAAAATACAGAACAACAGCTACCATCGTGCAGGTTATGTTTCGACAAACAATTCACACAATAATTTTACTCCAAGAATTCTGGCCAATCCTCCCATTTCTACAACTTCAAAAGACATCTCTTTAAAACTGGGGGGAGAAAAATGAAGCCCAAGGGGACATATTTTGCAGAGGTACCTTTCCTTCTCATCCTTCCGTTCTGGAGTATGGTCAATGGTCAGTTTCTCGGCTTTTCCTTTGCGGCATAGCAGCGCACGGCTATCGCCCACACTGGCTACCACCAGCTCAATGCCATCTCGCAGCAGGGCCACCGTTGCTGTGCTCCCAGTATTCAGCAAGGTAGCTATAAGTGTCACACAGAGAGAAAGGTAATCAGCACCTGAGCCCCCAAACTTGCCTACGGCATAATTTCTTCAGCTTTAGAACAGCATGAATTCTGCTAACTCCAGTAAAGAGCCCCTGCTTGAAACTATTTAAAGCTCTGAAGACAGGAAAGGATGGAGGGAGCAAAGAGAAACACAACACGGCTTCATGCAAAGGGAAAGATGGTTATTAGCTAACAAGGTCACAAGATACTAAAATGTACCAATAGCAACAGCGCTTGGACTTACCCACAGTGCTTTAAAGCACTGAGTGGTTTACAAATGTCAGCATATCTGGGTCCTCCTTTTACCGACCTCAGAAGGATGGAAGGCTGAATCAAGCAGGTGAGGATCGAACTCCTGGCGTGTGGGCAAAGTTAGCCTGCAATACTGCATTCTAACCACTGAACCACCAAGGCTCTTCAACGTTAAGTTGAATGTTAAGTTATAGGGCACATTTCCCCTCCCAAGGGCATACATCCTATAAAGTCCTTAATTCTTAGAAGACAGAAATAGACAATCTGGGGCTGTAGAGCAGGGGTCTCCAACCTTGGCAACTTTAAGACTTTAACAATTTGGGACCTCATTTTACCCACCTCGGAAAGATGGAAGTCAACCTTGAGCCTGGTGAGTTTTGAATTGCCAAATTGCAGGCAGGCAGCAGAAGTAGCCTGCAATACTGCATTCTAACCACTGCGCCACTCAGCATATTTGAGATTTATTGCCCTGCCGCATGGGAACTAAAGGCAGGAATTTCAAGTTGCTTTGTCAAGGGAGAAGAAGGATGTAATTTGACGGAGCATGTGGTTTCTATGCAGAGGTTAATTGGATCTCCAATTAAAAAGATCTCAATGGTTTGTTATTCCCAGCCTGAATAGAGAATGCTGGGTTTTGGTCGCCAAATAATATGACTATATTGGATCCGCCTTTGGAATGTTCACATGCTACTTTATTACCCTCATTGACAAACCGCAATGGTTAAGTTTAGACAACACATCAAACCCAAGCAAAACAAATTACATTGTGGTGCAGAACTAAGTTCTTGTATTCCATTCATAAAATCAAAGATTTGGAAGGAGGAATCCATATGAAACCACCCACGAATGAGACACTGTCCATCTTCCTTGTACTAGAGCAGGGGTCTCCAACCTTGACAACTTGAAGACTTGTGGACTTCAACTCCCAGAGTTCCTCAGCCGGCTGAGGAACTCTGGGAGTTGAAGTCCACAAGTCTTCAAGTTGCCAAGGTTGGAGACCCCCGCGCTAGGGCACATATGAACCCCAAAGACTTCCAAACCATTTTTTAGTCTTTTATGGACTCTGGCTAGGGTTACACTTTCCCTGAACAAACAAATCTGAGCTTGAGGGAGGGTCCTTCAGGGCTACCGCTTGACTAGTAGAAGCCAGTGGCCAGGATTTTCTCAACTTAATCAAGTCCATTCGTTGTGGCTCTGTGTGGAACAGCGAGCCTTGGCCAGAGTGACTCATGCTTTTAAGACTGCTGCAGAATACTATACCTGGGGCTGCTTCTGAAAACTGCTTGGAAAGCTACAGCTGGTGCATAGAAGGCAGCTGGGTGAAAGCCACTCTGGCAGCATAGTAATTGCTGTATTGTTTACTGCTTACCAGTAGGTTACCAAGTGCTATTCAAATTACAAATCTGATGTAGAATTTAAATGAAGTGGGAAGAAATAACAAGATACCGTATTTTTCAGAGTATAAGACGCAAAAAAGAGGCTGAAAATCTGGGTGCATCTTATACACTGAATACAGCATTTTTTGCCTCCCGAAACCCCACCCTCTTTACCCAAATGGCCATGCATAACCTTTAGGAGCCTTGCAGAGTGTTCTTGGGGTCTGGGAAGGGCAGAAATGAGGAAAAAATGGCCATTTTGTCCCCCCCCCCAGCCCCCAGGAGCACGCTACAAGCCTCCTAAAGGCTATGCATGCTCTTTTTTTGACAAAAAACACCCATTTTTGGAAAAACGGGCCATTTTGGGGAGGTCTGCAGAGTGCAAAAACTTTTTTTTTTTAAATTGGCCTCTTCAAAACCTTGGTGCGTCTTATACTCTGAAAAATACGGTACTCGGGTCCCTGGTTTATTTGAAAGGACTGTATCTTCCAAACAGATTCAATACATCCTGGGGAGATTTAAAAAAATATGCATGAAGCCTTGTTGTGCGATGCAAACTCCACAGGTTCAAGAAACAAAAAAAAAAGGAAAGAACATTGAGATACATTCCTAGAACACTACTACTCCTCCTATTTAAAACAGGTATTTTAAATAGCTCTTCGATAATGTCCTTGAGTTTTATGTAAGACCGACAATTTCCAGGGAGGTAAGTTTTCTTCCTCCACTGATGCAGGCCATTTATTAATAAAAATAATTATTTTTCCTGATTGTTTTTACAGCACATATTTGAGGCTAACTTAATGATGCATCAAGCCGCCCACCAACCAAATCTTACTAGCAAAAAAGTATGCTTATATGATTTCAATGTTTCGTTATTGTGAAATGAAGAGAATGAATGTGCTTTTACAGGCAATAAAGAGAGGTGAGAAAAGAAATAGGGCAAACAGAACTTTGAGACAGGCAATTTGAACCTTTTTTTTTTGCTCTCCGTAAAATACCTGTTTTAATCAGTGAGTAAAACACTGTGAGAAGACAGTTGCTTTCTTCCCTTCAATCCCCTTCAATGCTTAAAGTCTCAGGACCACCAAAAATCACCCCAGTTGATTCCTTGTTTTTGGAAATGCTGCTTCCAATAGAATCCCTTTCTTCCATGGTATAAATCAACAGTCACCCACATATGTTAAACTACCATCTCCTGCAAGGGCAGCCTAGTTAGGGATGATCAGAATAGCAATTGCACTTAAGACTTATATACTGCTTCACAGTGCTTTACAGCACTCTCTAAGCAATGCATAAAGCAGTGATGGCAAACCTTTTAGGCACCGAGTGCTCAAATTGCAAGGCGCATGTGTGAACATGGGGCTCTACATGGGGCTGCCCTTGAAGAGTGTTCGAAGACTTCAGTTAGTCCAGAACGCAGCCGCGCGAGCGATTGTGGGTGCACCCAGGTACACCCACGTCACACCTATCCTCCGTGAGCTGCACTGGCTACCCATTAGTCTCCAAATCCGCTTCAAGGTGCTGGTCGCTACCTATAAAGCCCTACATGGCATCGGACCTGGGTACCTGAGAGACCGCCTCCTGCCGATTACCTCCCATAGACCGATCAGATCTCACAGGTTAAGTCTCCTACGGATTCCATCCGCCAGCCAATGTCAGCTGGCGATCCCCCGGGGAGAGCCTTCTCTGTTGCAGCTCCAGCCCTCTGGAATGATCTCCCTGTCGAGATCCGGACCCTTACGACCCTCCTGGCTTTCCGCAAAGCCACCAAGTCCTGGCTGCTCCAGCAGGCCAGCGGGGCTGTGAAACATCCAGCCCCGCGGAAATTGTGAAGGTTGTGGTTTTGTTTTTAAAGTGTTGTCTTTGTCTAGTCTTCCCCCTTCCCTTGTCTATTGTGAGCCGCCCAGAGTCCTTCGGGAGTGGGCGGCATACAAGACAAATAAATACAAATACAACATGCACGCATGCGCAGCAGAGACCCGAAGACCAGCTGGCTGGCAGGAGGCAACACTGGCAACTCTGCCAGAGATGAGATCTTTTTCTTTCGTGAGTTTGTGTTTTGCCGTTTGCAGGGAAACAGAAGCGCACGAAAGAAACGCCACGGGGAGCTGAGCGACGGCGCGCATGCCCACAGAGAGGGCTCTACGTGCCACCTGTCGCACGAGTGCCATAGGTTCACCATCATGGGTATAGAGTCAGCCTATTGCCCCCAACAATCTGGGTCCTCATTTTACCCATCTCGTAACGATGGAAGACTGAGTCAACCTTGAGCTGTTCAGGATCGAACTCCTGGCAGTGGGCAGAGTCAGCCTGCAATACTGCATTCTAACCACTACACCCAAACAGCTCCAGAATGGTAGTCCAACATCTCTGAAGGGCACTGGGTTAGGGGAAGGTCAGTCTAACTGCTGGACATGTGTAACTAATGGGACTTATTTTTTTCATACGTTTCAGACTGCATGGGAGATCCGAACGTCCTCCATTTAAAGCAGCTGAGAAGAAAATGGCAGATATAATTAATGATTTTGCCACAGAAAACACACTCACATTTTTCAGGGTCAGGATAATGCTTCACACTGACTCTATCAATGGCAATTAAAAAGTATTAATTCTTGGATCAGGGCTAATTATCTGGTTGCATTCATGCCTGTCACTAAACCTTGATGCTCCAATTTCTCTTCAAATTAACACTATGAATTCCATTTTCCCTCCTCTCTGAGGTTGCCAATGCAACAGCATTAGGAAATTGGACGACTTGCAATAGGTTTACACATGATGCAAAATTGTTAGATTAGCCATTGTTCACACAATAGTTTAACAGCCTTAAGCCCTAATTTACAAAATAGGCTAAATCGTACAGGTATACAAAACATTCTGAGCAAATATGAACACTGATGTAATATTATGAGAATCCAGTCAATATGTGAAAGCTTCAGAAAGTAAACTATGGATTAGGACAAAATGTGTTGGCTCAGTCTAAGTATACTATTTTTAGAGACCTGTAGGAACTACTCATGGAGCTAACGCATCCACAGAACTTCCACATCACACCCTGTTGTTACCAGGGTTAGATAAGATATCAATGAAGTCCTGGGACCAATATTATGAATGCTTTTTCCAGTGAAACCAATTGTTCTCTTTTTATCACATTTGGGGGGATTTGTTTCAGATAGTATTTTTAAGATCAACTGGGTTGTTTTCAAATGACGAGTTCTTACAGGAGGGGAGTCAAACCCGATTTCATTGAGGGGTGCATCAGGGTTGTGTTTGACCTTGGGAGGTTGGGGTAGGCGTGGCCGGGGTGGGCATGGCCAGCTGGATGCCACTTGTGTCGGGATCCCTGTAGTGGCCCGAGCTCTCTGCCAGCGAAAACGGGCTCTCAAGCTCTTCCTGCAACACTCTGCCAGCGAAAACAGAGCTTGGGAGTGCCACTTGCAGCCATCACAAGCTCCGTTTTCAGCTGCAATAGCTTCCTGAAACCCTCTGCCAGGGAAAACCGAGCTCGGGAGGGCTGAGTGCAGCCCTCCCGAGCTCCATTTTCTCTAGCAGAGGCACTGAGGGCCGGTCCTTCACTGTTTCCAGAACGGCCCCTCAGGCCAGATCTAACCACCCCATGGGCCAGATCTGGCCTTGAGTTTGACACCCTTGTCTTACAGGGTCACAAAAAAGAATGGAAATTTCTTACTTTATATGTACCAAAGTGACTTTTCAAAAAGTAACTGGACTTTTTTGGGGGGGAGGGGGGAGGTGTTCCCTTGAAAACTGAAAAAGCTTTTTAGATGAGAAGCAAAACATTTTCAAAGGAAAAAGAAACTGAAGAAAGTCCAGTTGTCTTTGGGACGACCATGACCTGGATGATTGAGAAATTTCCATAGATGTTTCATATGTACCTATGAAATGAATGCCAATCCCATGTCTTTAATTTCTACTTTCATTAACATTCTCTTTGTCCTATAAGATTGGATACGAGCAAGACTTATTTAATGTGGATAATATATTAAAGGTAAAGGTTCCCGTCGCATATATATGCTAGTCGTTCTCGACTCTAGGGGGCGGTGCTCATCTCCATTTCAAAGCTGAAGAGCCAATGCTGTCCAAAGACGTCTCCATGGTCATGTGGCCGGCATGACTCAACGCAGAGGGTGCACGGAACAATGTTACCTTCCCACCAAAGGTGGCTCCTATTTTTCTACGTGTGTTTTTTATGTTCTTTCAAACTGCTAGGTTGGCAGAAGCTGAGAAAGGAGCTTGCTCCGTTACGTGGCGCTAGGGATTCAAACCACCGAACTGCCGACCTTTCTAATCGACAAGTTCAGCGTCTTAGCCACTGAGCCACCCCTGGATAACATATTAAAGAATTTTAAAAACACCCATGGAAAGTATCAAATTAAGGATGGTGACTATAGCGAGGAAATTTAGATCCACTTCAGGTGTGGCTTAAAACAGTCTTCACAGGATACAAGTTCTACTGGCATGAAAAGAAACACAGCAAGACTACTGCAATGTGCTCTACATGGGGCAGCCCTTGAAGAGCATTTGGAGACTTCAACTGGTCCAGAATGCAGCCGCGCGAGCGATTGTGGGTGCACCTCGATACACCCACGTTACACCTATCCTCTGTGAGCTGCACTGACTTCCAATCGGTCTCCGGATACGCTTCAAGGTGCTAGTTATTACTTATAAAGCCCTTCATGGTATTGGACCTGGGTACTTGAGAGACCGCTTGCTGCCAATTACCTCCCAAAGACCCATTAGATCGCACAGGGCCGGCCTCCTCCGGGTTCCATCCACCAGCCAATGCCATCTGGCTACGACACGGGGGAGGGCCTTCTCTGTTGCAGCTCCGGCCCTTTGGAACGAACTCCCCGCGGAGATTCGGACCTCTCTCCCTGCTTTCCGAAAAGCCGTTAAAACCCGGCTGTGTCAGCAGGCCTGGGGTTGATGAGCTCCCCTCCCCTCTCGACAGGTGTGGTTGTTGGTCATTTTAATATGTTTATTTTGTACTTGTATGTTTCCCCTTCCCGCTTAAGTTGTTCGCCGCCCTGAGTCCCTTTTAGGGAATAGGGCGGCATATAAATAAAATAAAACTTAAACTTAAACTTAAACATCTAACCAGCAACAGTTCCAAAATCAAGGAATCATCATATCATGAATCAAAATCAGGTGTGCTTATCTCCAAGTGCATTTTTAAAAAAGCTCACTACACAGCTTACTTTAACTTGAAAGGCATAAATATGACATTGGTGGTTTCCCAAACAGCATCCATATATTATCATCTTTAAAAAAATCTTTCAATAGGTATCTTTGCACTCACTGGACATTTTTTAGAGCATGTCATCTCAACTAATGGGACAAAGTGGATGTGGGAACCTTCCAGCAGTCCAGGCTAGGAACCCGCCAGACTCCTTCACCTGGGACCACCATAAGTAGATCTCTTTTTCCACTGGAGCCCAGCATATAGAGTCCCGGGTCTCCAATTCTAGAGCTGTTGGTCGGATACCGTGTCTGCCATAAATCACATGTACACATAGAGGCAAATAGGAAAAATTCACCCAGGAATTGTGCTTTCAAATAAATTCAGAAAACCTGCAACAGCTGGAAGGAAGAGAGCCGCAAAAGAGACATGGGATTCAAACAGTCTTCAAAGCAGTTGTGGGAACAAAGAGGGAGAAAATAATATCGCTTTGAATTTTCTTTCCTACATATTAATTTCCCCCCTAAGCAACCTCATCGATAGAGTTGAGTGCTCACTACTGCTAAATAGTGATAATTTGAAATGTTAAAGTACTTTAAGGTTTTAAAAGCAAACCAAACCAAAGTTTTATTTTTAATACGTAGGCACTTTTATGTACCTTAAGAGGTTTTGCTTTGAGGAGATTTCAAAATACTGGGATAAGAAATCAACGAATGAGATATACATGTGCAACCGAACATGTGTTAAGAATTACAGTTGTGTTCAGACACAAATATCCGATTTCTGTGTGTCTTGTAACTTTCAGCTGGATAGAATCCTTCAGGCCTGTGATTAACTTCACTGTAAAAAGACTCTGCCATTTATACAACAGCATCTTTTTTAAAGAGCAAAATAATTATGGCACTCCAATGGAATTAAAAGCTAAAGGACAACCTGACATTCCTACAAATACAGCTCACTTCAAATTGTAATTAAAACCTCACTAAAAAGAATTAGAAAGCTTGGTTTTAATAAAGTATAACCAAATGATCATTCAAAGGTAGGTTTTCTGCAGCTCTCTCCATTCTTCAATGTTGCAGGTTAACATTTTAAAACTTAAAAACCATGGCTTTTTGACTGACATCTTCTTTAACTAAAAAAACTCAACATTTGTCATCTATTATACTTTCGCCATTTAAGATTAATGTAATTATCATCATAAACATCTTTCTTGGAAACAGGCCATTTAACTGCCCATAATAAAGCAGGGAATACTAAAAACAGCTGGAGGAATAAAAGCTTCTGCTAAGAACTTGCTTCTTGCCATAATGCAAGTCAGCCTCCCCAAACTGATGGACATCCACTCTCCATAATTCACAAATGTGAACGCTTATTAAGCTGCCTTGATGGCGAGATGGGCGTGATACAAATTTAATAAATAAATGAACACAATCTTGTGAATTGCGTGAGTCGAAGAACAATGCATATATAGCCCTACCAGATTGAAAGAGAGCTGGTGTAAAGGATCCACATGTGGGCTGAGAGGAATTTTCTTTCCCAAAGGTTTAACAGGTCAAACATACCAATGGAAGATTATTTCTGTGCTCTATAGAGGTTTTTGGTCTCCTTGTGATCTTAACACTTCCCGCCTCCCCCCATTTATCCAGCCCAATCAAAGCTTAAAAGGTTTTTCTAGCATTATGCCCAGCATCTGTGACATGTACATCTGAAGATGGAACTGTTTCAGAGGTGGGATAGACAGCTTTTATTTATTTATGTCTGAAATGAAGTTTCCCTTAAGGTCTTCAAATAGGTTTCCTTTCCAGGGTTGCAGTTAGAGTCATGTGAAAAAAGAAAATACACCTTATTTGAATTCTGTGGTTTTACATATCAACAGATTAACAGAGTTGGAAGGGAATTTGTAGGCCATCCAATACACACACACACACACACACACACACACACACGCTCAAGCAGGAGACCCTACACCATTTCTGACAAATAGCAGTCCAATCTCTTCTTGAAAGTCTCAAGTGATGAAGCTCCCACAACTTCCGAAGGCAACGTCTGTTCCATTGGTTGATTATTCTCATTGTCAGAAAGTTCCTCCTTGTTTCTAGGTTGAATCTCTCCTTGGTCAGTTTCCATCCATTGTTCCTTGCCTGGCCTTCAGGTGCTTTGGAAAATAGCTTGACCCCCCCTCCTCTCTGTGGCAGGCCCTCAAATATTGGAAGATTGCTACCATGTCTCCTTTGGTCCTTCTCTTCACTAGACTAGCCATGCCCAGTTCCTGCAACCTTTCATCGTAGGTTTTAGCCTTCAGTCCCCTAATTATCCTGGTTGCTCTTCTCTGCACGTTTTCTAGAGGCTCAGCATCTTTTTTATAGCGTGGTGAACAAAACCGGTTGCAGTACTCTAGGTGTGGTCTTACTAGGGCTTTATAGAGTGGTATTAGTATCAGACATAGTAAAAACCATCTGGTCCTTAACAGTTCTTAAAAGTAGGTACATACAACCTTAGATGAGCAACAACACACGACATTTTACACCAGGGGTAGTCAAGCTTTTTATACCTACTGCCCACTTTTGTATCTCTGTTAGTAGTAAAATTTTCTAGCCGCCCACCGGTTCCACAGTAATGGTGATTTTATGAAAACCTAATGAAAATGTTTTTAAATAATGCTATGACATTTTTTTTAAGTCAATTAAATTAAAAAAAGGAAAGTGTTTCAGTATCGGACAAAACCCCTACCGCCCACCATGAAAGCTGGAACGCCCACTAGTGGGCGGTAGGGACCAGGTTGACTACAACTGTTTTACACCATGTCCTCATTTATTTTACAAAAAGAAAGCCAAAATGGAGAAAAACTTTTGAAGAATGCTAAGAACCAGATGATTTTTTAAATTATCTCTTGCCATGTAAAACCGTAGAACTCAAAGAGGGTGTAGTTTCTTTTTCACGTGACTGTATGCCAGGAAATGAAACAAAAACTGTTCCTACACCCACACTGTATATATATACTGTACAGGTTGTCCTTGATTTACATCAATTCATTTAGCAACTGTTCAAAGTTATAATGGCACTGAAAAATGTGACTTTTGACTGCTCCTCACACTTACAGCCAAATCTCAGCATCCTCATGGATATGTGATCAAAATTTGAGTGCTTGGCAATTGGTGTGTATTCACAATAGTTGCGGTATCTGAGGTTAAGTGAACACCATCTGCAACTTCTCAGCCAGAGACAATCAAAGTCAATGGGGGGAAAGCCAGATTTGTTCAACAACTTAAACTTAATGAAAGTATATACTGAAAACTTCTCAATGGTGATTTCCAAATAAATATTTGGAATCAACTTTGAGAAAACATGGTCTTAAAGCACGTACCAATTTCATTTTGAAATTTTATTCTCTCTCTCAAAATGTTTTGTGGTCCACCGACTCCGATAGATTTCGTGATTTACTATGGATTTTGATATAGCAAATCCTTAAAATTTAAGTTGCAATTTCTCCCCTGGGTCATCTACTGAGGCTTCAGTATTGCTGGCTGCTAGAGGAGTAAATTTAGTTTTTGTGTTACCAACAGACATAAAAACATTTCATACTTACCATCTGCAGATAAGTGGGCGTGTTTCATGTATGCTTTGTCTATTTCTAGAAAAGCTTTAATCAATACTAATTCCATGTTGCGTTCCTCAGAGAGAAATTCTCTAAAAAATAAAAAAGTAATCATGTTAAAGGCTTGTTCAGAAGGAACTAACCATTTGCTCTCATCCATAAACTATTACATATCAATTATTCAACTGGTATGGCTTAAATCATGCAATATTCACAATGGCCTCATGGATTGCAACTAGACATACTAAGAGAAGCTTTCATTAATAATTCAACTATAGCTGTTCAGCGCCCACTATCAGTGTTAAGATGGTTAACATTTTTGTTTCACTTTCAAATATTGCATGTGCGCAAACATGGTTATTTATCAAGTATGATTTATATATTATCATGTGTAAATCAGAGGTGGGTTCCTACCAGTTTGCACCAGTTCGGTAGAACCGGTTCGTCAAATCTACCGAACTGGTTAGAAGAGGTTCCACCAGAAAGCAGACCACACCTACAGAAGAGGTTAAACATTTTTTTGAAACCCACCACTGACACACACACACATAGACACACACACACACACACAGACTCACACAGAGAGAGAAAGAGAAAGAAAGGAAGAAAGAAAGAAAAAAAGAAAAAGTGAGAGATGAAAGAAAAAAAGGAAAAAGGGACAGAGAGACAAAAGAAGGAGAGAGAGAGAGAGAGAGAGAGAGAGAGAGAGAGAGAGAGAGAGAGAGAGAGAGAGAGAGAGAGAGAGAGAGAGAGAGAGAACACATGGCCGGCAAGCCTTTCCCACCAGGTCACATGGCTGGCAAGCCACTCCCACAAAGGAGGCCACACCCACAGAGTAGGTTCAAAAAAAATTTGAAACCCACCACTGGAGTAAATCCAACCCTACATAGCTTAAAACATATGGCTTTGTGTCGTATGTAAATTCAGACATTATAATCATAACATCCTAGCTGAGATCTACATCTTAACAAGAGTGAATTCTTCTATGGTATGTTATTGTCACTTCCAAATCAAACACAACTTCCAGCAATAGTAAGAAGAATGGTCATACAGAACCCACAAATTGTTTCCCAATACTAAGGTTCGAGCATTAATTTCCCTAAGCCACTAATTCATTTGATACTCCCGAGAGATCAAAACAATAGCAATAGCATTTAGACCTATATACCGCTTCATAGCGCTTTACAGCCCTCTCTAAGTGGTTTACAGAGTCAGCCTATTGCCCCCAACAATCTGGGTCCTGATTTTACCCACCTCAGAAGGATAGAAAGCTGAGTCAGCATTGAACTCCTGGAGTGAGCAGTTGAGTTAGCCTGCAGAACTGCAGTCTAAGCCAGAGGTGTCAAACCCGATTTCATTGAGGGCCGCATCAGGGTTGTGTTTGACCTCAGAGGGCTGGCGGTAGCAGTGACTGGGAGTGGGCATGCTCATGGTGGGTGTTTGGCACAGGCTCAAGATGTGCTTTTTCCACTCTGCTGGCCAAAAACAGGACGTGCGGAGGCCCCACGAATGCCGCCTCTAGAAGCACTCTGCCAGCCCAAAATGCAAGCCCATTTTGGGCCGGCAGAGTGCTGCAGGAAGCCATGGAGGCCAGAAATGGTCCACATGGGGGCTGCATGTGCCCCCCTCCACAGCCCATTTTCGCCAGCAGAGGCACCGCAAGCCAGTCCTTTGATATTTCCAGGCCGGTCCTGCGGGCCAGATTTAAGCACCCCATGGACTGGATCTGGCCCGTAGGCCTTTAGTTTGACATCCCTCGTCTAACCACTGTGCCACCAAGGCTCTTAAATAAACATTAGAAGACAGTTTACATTGGATTAAAACTGTCCATCATAAGGAACTGATGGCCCTTCTACCTACGGGGCCATCTCAATAAGTAGAGGATTGAGTTCAATGCACCTTGCTTTTCCTAACAAGACCACCCGGAACAGATATCAGGATGATGACAAGTATCATTGAAAATTAAGATATAGTCACGGCTGCCTGTCATCAGCTTGAAGATGCCTCACTGACAACCTTTCCTGAAGGTCACATTCTCATGATTCAGTACAACCTTCCAGAGTCCTCCTAGCTTCATGATGATCTGCTCTAATATTAAAGCAGTGTTTTTGATCTTTTGGCATAAGCCCTGTCACGTGCACAACCATGGCGATAACGGAGCAGCCACTGGGTCCTATCCAGCTTCTACCAGTTGTTTTTAGCAGACACAGAAATGCCTCCCCTCTCTAGTTGCTGAGAAGTTGGATAGCAGGAGTAACCAGGCACATTTGTTCGGTTCACTGACAAATGCACGCTCGACAAAAGCGCACCGCCGAAACCAGGGTGAGAAAACCGCGAGTTCTAAATCGCGCTGACAAAAGCATGCCTTCAACAAACAATAACCGCGAGTTCTAAACCTAAACCTAACACTGAACCTAACCCTGAACCTAACCCTTACCTTAACTGAAATCCCTAAACCTAACCCTGAACCTAATCCTTGCCTTAACTGAAATCGCGCTTTTGTGGCCGCGGTTGACGGCGCGTTGATGTGGGCGCGTTGATGACATCGCGGTTTTCTCGCCACGGTTTCATCGGCGAGCTTTTGTCATGCTCGCATTTGTCGGGTCATGCATTTGTTCATATCATGAGTGACCCACAGGCTCATGCATGCAGTGTAATGGTCCAATCTACTAAAAGATGCCCGGGTGAAAGGTGGCTTATACCGCAGAGCAACACTGGCTAAAGAGGTGGGGTTCTACCTACTAACACCTGGAAAAACCTCCTCCTGTTTCTGACAAAGCAAAATAGATAACAAGAGAGCTTAAGTGAGGGAGGACAGGCAATCAGGCAAGAATATCAAACCAGCAAGAATTAGAATAACAGAATGCAAGAAAAGCCAGTTATTGAGAAGCAAAACAACCAAGAGCTAGCAAGAATATCCGCATATCATCCTGTTAAAAGAGAAGAGAGGGTTTTTTTCCTATTGCTTTACTAGAAAGCTTCCACCTGTCCAAACTACAGGTAGTCCTCAGCTTACAATCATTCATTTAGTGACCGTTCAAAGTTACAAAGGCACTGAAAAAGTGACTTATGACCATTTTTCAGGCTTACGACCGTTGTAGCATCCCTGTGGTCACGACCCAAAGTCAGAGGCTTGGCAACTGACTCAACTTTATGACAATCCCGGGGTCACGTGATCACCTTTTGCAATCGTCTAACAACCAAGAGCAAATGGGGAAACCAGATTCATTTAACAACCATGTTAGTTACTTAACTGCAGTGATTCACTTCGTGACCCATCAAAACCGCGGTCCACAAAAGCGCGCTCGACGAAAGCACGCATTTGACTTCATCACAGCGCGACAAAAAAAATTAAAAATTGAAATAAAAATAAAATTAAAGCAAGCCGATTCACATAAAGGTAAGGGTTAGGTTTAGGGTTAGGTTAAGGGTTAGGGTTAGGTTTAGAGCGTTAGGGTTACGTTTAGCGTTAGGTTAAGGGTTAGCGTTAGGTTTAGCGTTAGGTTAAGGGTTAGGTTTAGGGTTAGATTTAGGGTTAGATTAAGGGTTAGGTTTAGGGTTAGGTTTAGGGTTAGGTTTGGGGGGGTTAGGGTAAGGTTTTCGCTTTATTTTTACATTTATCGATCACAGCGCGATGTTTTCGTCGCGCTGTGATGACGTCACGTACCCGCTTTCGTCGAGCGCGATTTTGTCGTCCGCGGTTTTGTGGTGGAACCATTCACTTAACAACTGTGGCCAGAAAGGTCATAAAATGAGGCAAAATTCCATTAACAACTGCCTGGAGTTTTGCTCCATTTTACGATCTTTCTTGCCACAGTTAAGTGAATCGCTGCAGTTGTTGTTAAGAGAATCCAGTTTCCCCGGTTGCTTGTCGGAAAGTCGCCAAACGTGACCTTCTAACCAACATGACCCTGGGACACTGCAACCGTCGTAAATATGAGTCAGTTGCCAAGCCTCCAAATTTCGATCACATAACATGGGGATGCTGCCATGGTCCTAAGTGTGAAAAATGGCCATTTTTTCAGTGCTGTTGTAATTTCAAAGTCACTAAATGAACTGTTATAAGTCAAAGACTACCTGTATGTGTATATATACTGTATTTCTCAGAGTATAAGATGCACCTTCACCCCGCTAAAAGAGCATGGAAATGTTGGTGTGTCTTATACACTGAATACAGGCATTTTTGGCCTCCCAAAGCCAAATTCTTTCTGAAAAATGGGTGGAAAACGGGAGGTTTTCCACCAAAACAGAGGCATTTTTGCCTTCCCCCAGCCCTGCTGAATCCTGCAGAATGCTTCTGGGGGTCAGGGAAGACAAAAACTTTTTTTCCTTACTTACTTCTTTGAAATCTTGGTGCGTCTTATAGTCTGGAAAAATACGGTAACTAAGCAAGTGAACACAGAAGTCTTTCTCCTTTCCCTTGCAAATCCACACGCAGGACTCACCGAATATATTTCCGCATGTACTTGTTGCAGAAATCAGCTGCTGCCACCCCGCCGTGCCCATCGAAAATGGCAAAATACAGGACCTCCTCCGTCAGCTCGGCGTAATCGAAACGGTCCTCGTTTTCCTTCCGTTTCCCAATGTGGGTGGCGCAGCCCACGTTTGACAGGCTGATCTTGGGAATCAGCTTCCCATACTTGATGCTGGGTGGGAGCAAGATGGGCTCGTCCAGGCGGTTGTCCCAAATCCCAAAGGAATCCCAGGTGGCGGGGCAGCCGCTCCCATCCAGATCGAAACGCGCAGCCTTGCAGTCGTTGGTGGAAATCTGGCACTTGGGGCTGAGAATTGCACAAGATGTAAGCAGGGCCCTCTGCAGCTGGTGGCCTCTATTCCGAACCAGACCGATTAAGGCCGCCGTGGACATCACTCAATGCCAGAGAAGGTGATGAGGAACAAGACAGTGGGAAGCCGGCTTTGCAAACGTCGAAAGCGGAGCCTGAGGAAAGAAAACAAACGAACAGAACAGAATTGATATCCAGAACATCTTCCCCACCTGTAATTAAGAGATAAAATCTCTCATAAATTGAGCTCAGCTCCTAGGGACTACATTGGTTCATGTTGTTTTCTTGGCAGCAATATGGCCGTGGTTTCCATGGAAACCTCTTGCTGGCCAGGTTCTTTTAACAGCTACGCTGTAAATCGGCTGCTTGGCCTCAGCTTAACATGTTATGGATGTAAACCATGATGTATAAACCATGATTTGGGGGGTATGATGCAGGGGGTGAAATCCAGCAGGTTCTCAAAGCTGGATTTCACCCCCTGCATCATACCCCAAGGAGCCGAGGTGGCGTAGTGGTTAAATGCAGCACTGCAGGCTACTTCAGCTGACTGCAGTTCATCAGTTCGGCTGTTCAAATCCCACTAGGCTCAAGGTTGACTCAGCCTTCCATCCTTCCGAGGTGGGTAAAATGAGGACCCAGATTGTTGTTGGGGGCAATATATGCTGACTCTGTAAACCGCTTAGAGAGGGCTGAAAGCCCTATGAAGCGGTATATAAGTCTAACTATTGCTATAACTATTGCTATTGCTATTCTGGAGAACCGGTAGCAGAAATTTTGAGTAGTTCGGAGAACCGGTAGCAGAAATTTTGAGTAGTTCGGCAAACCAGCAAATGCCACCTTTGGCTGGCCCCAGAGTGGGCTGGGAATAGAGATTTTGCAGTATCCTTCCCCTGCCACGCCCTACCAAGCCACGCCACACCTACCAAGCCACACCCACAGAACCGGTAGTTAAAAAAAAACCTTGAATTTCATCACTGGTATGATGCGTTCTTTTGACACAGCCAATTGGCAATTATTCAACGAATACAGAGCAAGTGGTCTAAGGCTCAAGTCCACATGAAGGCTTCAAACATTTGGGTTGAAGTGGGGCAGCTTTACTGAAAGATTCCCACCTGGTCTCATAGATCATCTGTTCTTCTATCTTATTTTGCTTGTGGAGTCAGTAGGGAACAAAAGCCTACTCAACAGCTAAGAATAAAGGCTTGGGGGGGGGGGGGGGACTGTTCCAGGACAGTTGACTTACAGCCATTCTCTATAGTGACCACTCAAATTTACAACAGCCCTGGAACCAGTGACTTACAACCAGTATTCACATTTGCAACCGTCACAGCATCCTGATAGCCACACAATCCATGATGCGGTTGGCAATTGGCATGAATCCTGGGCAAAAATCTGTGTCATTTGTGCATGTTATTTTAATCTTGTATTTTATATTTTGCATTTTACACGACATAAAATGCCTTGTTTTAGTTGTGACATGACTAAACAAGCAAACTCCGGGTGTCCCTAAGTCATCGGATTGCCATTTGTGGGGTTCCCAGCCGGCTTTCAATAAGCAAAGACGAAGCGGGGGGGGGGAGCCACATTTGCTTTGCAACCATGTAATTAATTTCATAACTGCAAGTGATTTGCTTAAAAACCATGGTGACAAAGGTCAGAAAATTGGATGTGGCTCACTTAACAACCACCTTGCTTAGCAGTGGAAGTTGTGGCCTCAGCTGTGTGGCCGACAACAACCGAGGACAACATATAAAGCAGAATCTATCTGATAAAACTCTTCGAAGGCCTACAGCAGTGGTTTTGGGTTTCTATTTTTTTTACTACCAGTTCGCTCTTGTGGCATATGCATGCTCACATGCGACGGTTCTGCGCATGCGCGCAATGGTTCTGTGGATGCGTAGAAACATCCGGGTGGGTGGGCGGAGCCTCCTGCCGCCACCACTATCAGTTCGCCCAATCCGGGCCAAACCAGCAGAAACCCACCTCAGGCCTATATTAATCTTCCCTACTCCATCCACCCTCAAAGGATTATCTGTTCCACAGGCCTAAGAAGTGTTTTAACAGATAGCTAGACACTCAGGTCCAGTCATCTGTCAATGCCAGCTGCCAGCCCCAGCAATGTTGTGGTGATGGGCAGATTTGTTTCACACCAAGTGGTGATGTACAGAGAAAGCTTTCACCAAGAGCTTTCAACTTTCACCAAGAGCTTTCCCTCACACTTCCTGCGCATTTGAAATCAGGACACCGCTATTTGAAAGCAAGTTAGAACAGAGGGTATAAAACACAATATGGATGGGCACTAGTCTTCTGCTAGCTCAGCCATGTAGAAAAGGCTCTAAAGAACTTGAAAAATTACTCATTTGCAATATATTTAGCTGGTTTTTTTTTTGTGCATGAGAGATTTATTTTTATGTACAAGCCAATCCAGTTAAGGGAGAAGACATTTCCAGAAAGAAAATGCTATTTTCTTCTACAAACAGTAGAGAGAGAACGGACTGTCTCAAAGCCATCCAATTAGGCTTTTTGGTAATCCATCATCTTAATTACTGGACCAAACTGGCTCTTATATTTTTATTTGTGCATGTATAAATTATCAGGACTGTTGTGAAAAGAAAATCAGAGACTCTACTTTTCCTGAAACAGTTTTCCAAATCTATATGGTGGACAGTCCCTTGTGTGTTTCTACAAAGACAAGAAATAAATCTCTCTATCCCGCAGGTCAACCTCCGTGCAATTATGTTACTGAGAATTTAGAGTAATGAGAGTACTTTAACCTCAGTTTGGGTAAATCAAGGTAACGGTTCCCCTCATACATATGTGCTAGTCGTTCCTGACTTTAGGAGGCGGTGCTCATCTCTGTTTCTAAGCCGAAGAACCAGCACTGTCCGAAGACGTCTCCATGGCAATGTGCCCCCATGACTAAACTCCAAAGGCACTTAGGGTTACCCTCCCACCAAAGTGGCCCCTATTTTTCTACTTGCACTTTTTACCTGCTTTCGAACTGCTAGGTTGGCAGAAACTGGGACAAGTAACAGGAGCTCACTCCGTTAGGTGGGTGCTAGGGATTCGAACCACCGAGCTGCCTACCTTTCTGATCGAGAAGCTCAGCGTCTTAGCCATTGAGCCACCAGCCATCAGCTTGGGTAGTTAATTTTTTTTTTTAAGTGTTCTTACAATGCAGATCAAACATTGAGTAATCTGGGGGATTTTTACCTTGAGAGTAGAATCTTCCAGTTGCCACTCAAGAGAAACTTAAAGGAGCAGCCCAGCACCTAAAGAGTTAAAATAAGTTCAGTCAAAATTCTTTTCAAAAGTTATACAAGAGGGAGGTGAGGAAATCAGAAGAGTGGCCTTGCTTGCCAAATTCTATGAAGCATGACTAATGGAAATTTTTTCAGGAATATATCTACGTACTCTAAACCAGTGTTTTTCAACCACTGTGCCGCGGCACACTAGTGTGCCGTGACATAGTGTAAGGTGTGCCGTGGGAAAAACACCCGCCTATAGTCAATATAGGCACAGAGTTAATTTTTTTTAACATTTTCTAATGGTGGTGTGCCTCGTGATTTTTTTCATGAAAAAAGTGTGCCTTTGCACAAAAAAGGTTGAAAAACACTGCTCTAAACCAGTGTTTCTCAACCTTGGCGACTTTAAGTCCTGTGGACTTCAGCTCCCAGAATTCCCCAGCCAGCCAGGACTTAAAGTCGCCAAGGTTGAGACACACTGCTCTGAACAGTGGTTCTCAACTTTTTCTTCACCAACACAGAGCCCCTTTAAATGCCTTCTGTGGCCACAGACCATGGACATGGACTACCAATTCTTAACTCAAGATTTAAATCATAACATTCAAGCCTTCACAGACTCCATGACAGTGCAGCTCCCCTACCCCAGGGGTCCACAAACCACGGGTTGAGAATCACTGCTCCAAAACACAATGAATAAAAGCTTCTCTCCGCATCACAAGCATCTCTGTCTTGGCAAAAAATGGGTCGGAGAAAGGGGAATAGTCCCTACGTTAAAGAGAAAATCTGTACTTCTCACTACGTTAAAAAAAAAAAGGCACAAACTTGCTTCTTTGCTTCATTGTCCATTCCCTTCAATCCTAACTATTTTGAAAATTTCCAAAGACTTAATTGATGGAGAAATACAGCTTTCTTGTTTCCTATAATCTATTTACAAGTCATGCAATTCGGAGATACAATTGCCTTCTGCCTATTTCAAAGGCTGGAATGCAAATAAGCTGGTTATAGTGTGTGACTCAGTTCTTTGGGAATGTACTTGCAACCACCGTTCAGAATTTCACATGCCTAGAACTTGGGATCTGTGCAGCGGCTTTGACAATATCTAATCTTGAATCAAAGTAACAAAACTAGCCAAACAATAGTGTAGGATTTGTGTGAAGGCCTGGGGAGGTTGTTAGTTACCATCAAAGAGATATTTCTATTCATCCTGGTATGTGGTAATCAGTAAAAGAAGTTTAAGGAATTCCCTTTTGTTTTTAGCTCACTATGTAGATAATCACAACAGTATTTTAGTAATTAATAGCAGTAGACTTATATACCGCTTCATAGGCCTTTCAGGCCTCTCTAAGCGGTTTACAGAGAGTCAGCATATTGCCCCCAACAATCTGGGTCCTCATTTTACCCACCTCGGAAGGATGGAAGGCTGAATCAACCCTGAGCCGGTGAGATTTGAACCGCTGAACTGCTGATCTAGCAGTAGCCTGCAGTGCTGCATTTAACCACTGCGCCACCTTAAGAACTTAGAACAACATTGTCACTTTGAATGTACACTAATCGACATATATTAAAATGAAATTTTATTGCATACAGCTCTTAAAGGGTCTCCACTTCTAATATACACTACATAAACTTGGCAAAATAAATACTAAATTTATGCATAGGTAAAGGTAAAAGTTCCCCTCGCACATAAGTGCTAGTCGTTCCCAACTCAAGGGGACAGTGTTCATCTCTGTTTCAAAGCCGAAGAGCCAGCGCTGTCCGAAGATGTCTCTGTAGTCATCCGGCTGGCATGACTAAACACCGAAGGCGCACAGAACGCTGTTACCTTTCCACCAAAGGTGGTTCCTATTTTTCTAGTTGCATTTTTACATGCTTTCAAACTGCTAGGTTGGCAGAAGCTGGGAGGCAGAGGCCAAAGGGTGGGGGGCCGGTGCGTGGGCAGGGCTACCCTTTGTGTATAAAACTTTAACCTCAAACTATTGACCTCACCCCATTCATAAGAGGTCTGTAAGGGTGTGCAATAAGCGCACCATTGTGCCTACCATCCCTGTCCTACTGTTCCCATTTATTCGTACCCATCTCATTCATACTCATGTTTACTCTTATACCTATTAACTTGTAAACGATTGACAAATCAAATAAATAAAATAAGTCCTGAGCTGCTTAGCTTACAAGATGCAGAGGAAGGATGTAAAAGCTGTAAAGAAAGAAATAATGGTATTCTGGGGAGGGGAGGGTGTAATGTAAGGGTTAAGGCATCAAGCTAGAAATCAAGTGAGTCATAGTCCCACCTCAGGAGCAAAGTCAACAGGATGACCTTGGACCAGCCACACCCTCAGCCCTAGGAAGGAAGCAATGGCAAACCAGCCTGAAAAACCTTGTCAAGAAAACTCCCTCATGTAAGGTAGTTACCACAAATCAACCCTGACATAAAGGTGCACATATTTGAAAATCAGAGGGTATCTAACCCCACCACCACAATTACTGAACATAATACAACTTAACTCTCCAATAACTATGCAGAACTTTGCCCCTCAATGAATAAAACTAAAACTTTGTGTGTCATATAATGTGTCATATATATGGTCTATGTTTACTTTTGAATTTATTTATTTATTTTGTCACGTTTAGACAGGGTATATTGGACGTGGTGACCCTTTGAGAGCTGTATGCAACGAAATTACTTTTTAAATGTATGCCGATTAGTGTGCATTTAAAGTGACAATAAAGTTATTTTAAGCCTAAATCGAACTTCTGGCTATTAATTAAGCCACCTTTCCCAATCTGTAGAGATTCCAGGCCATGGTTGTCCCAAAGGTGCTTTTTCAGGAGGCAACTGGACTTCCTTGTTTTTTTTTCTTTTGAAGACGTTTCGCTTCTCATCCAAGAAGCTTCTTCAGCCCTTACAGGAGAGTGGGATTCCTATAGCTATGCAATTTGGGCAGTGGTGGGATTCAAATTTTTTTACTACCGGTACTGTGGGCATGGCTTGATGGGCATGGCAGGGGAAGGATGCTGTAAAATCTCCATTCCCACCCCACTCCAGGGGAAGGATACTGCAAAATACCCATTCCCTCCCGATCAGGTGGGACTCGGGAGGCAGGGAATAGATAGGGATGGGGCCAGTCAGAGGTGGTATTTACCGGTTCTCCAAACTACTCAAATTTTCCACTATCTGTTCTACAGAACTGGTCAGAACCGACTGAATAGCATCTCTGAATTTGGGATGAACAACCTTCAAATGGTGTGGGAACATGAACGGATTTCCAGAGGAAAAAAATGCAGACTACAGGAACCATTAGTACTACTTGGGGCATCTTGAGGGCAGATAAATATCCAAGTGCTTCAACACCCCTCAAAAAAGGATGTAAATAACCAGCTGCCTGCAAGGAATATAAATCCTTCCATTCCCCACCATCCAGGCAGAACTGAAGAAGCTCAAAAGTCCAGCTGCCTCCTGAAAAAACACCTTTGGGGACACCTTTCCCAATGCATTGACTTTTAGGAGACCAATATTATCAGCAGCCGAGCCAAAACCAGATTGCACACGACACACACACACCCCGCAATTAATTTAAACAGGGTGCAATTCAAGTTAACTCCGGACTTCGATGTCACACCATTAAGAGATGTTCTATTAGGTTCACAACGCTGGGTTAAAAAAAAAAAACACAACGAACTGGAACCCCGCGAAAAGCGCCACGCAGGGGGGGGGGGGGGAGAAAACCTCCGGATCCCCGTGACCAGAGCCAGGCTCCTCCTCGCGAGTCAAGGGAAAGATCAAGCAACCAACATCAGCGCAAGAAGCCCCGGGAGCGCAGCCTTCCTAGTGCCGGATTGGGCGCCGCCTTTCCAGGGTCTGGCTGCAAAGCCTCGGGCTAGCGACAAAGCCTCGATTGCTCGGCCTTCCTCTTCGGGCCGAAGCGAGCCGGGCGTCTTCCGCGTTCTCCGTCCGCTACTGCCTGAAATAACCCGATCTGTCTCTCTCTCTCTCGCATCCCCAGCGCCTCGCTTGGCAACAGAGACGCAGCGCCGTCCTGCTCGTCTTTTCGAGGCTGCCACCCACGTCTTGCTAGGCGGCGCGTTCCAATACCTTGGAAAAAATCCATGCAGCGCCCCCGAAAACCAAGGCGGCTTCGCCGCTCCCAATCCCTGGAATTCAGCCAAGCCACCGCCGCGGGCTTGAATGCAAGAATCGTGAAGAATTTAGGAAGCGTGGCCGCCCAGGGGCTAATTGACCCAGTAGTAGAAGGCCAACCTGCCTTCCACTGAGGACCTGTACGCTGCACAGCCCAAAAGAGGGCCGTGAAAATATTTACAGGCCCCTCGCATCCTGGACATATTTTTTTCCAACTCTTACCCTCAAAACGACGCTATAGAGCA
The DNA here is from genome assembly GCF_051295495.1 of Thamnophis sirtalis. Taxonomy (NCBI): domain Eukaryota; kingdom Metazoa; phylum Chordata; class Lepidosauria; order Squamata; family Natricidae; genus Thamnophis; species Thamnophis sirtalis. Next base: position 12,583,183 of record NW_028261390.1, read on the forward strand.
GCGTTTCTCAACCTTGTTAACTTGAAGATGTCTGGACTTCAACTCCCAGAATTCCCCAGCCAGCTTTCTTTAGCGAATGCTGGTTGGGGAATTCTGGGAGTTGAAGTCCAGACATTTCAAGTTGACAAGGTTGAGAAACACTGCTATAGAGAGCCCTGCACAACCAGAACAACTAGACACAAAGACAGTTCCCTCACCACTGTCAAACCATTCACTAAGGCTGCATTATTACTACTATTAACCTTCTCATCGTTCCTATCACCCATCTCCTTCCACCTATGACTGCAGGGCTGTAACTTGTTGCTTGTATCCTTTATATTGATTGTTTCCAGAATGCTTATTTGTACCCTATGACTATTATTAAGTGTTGTATCTTCTGATTCTTTATGACTGTATTGTTATGTACACTGAGAGCTTATGCACCAAAGACAAATTCCTTGTATCTCTAATCACACTTGGCCAATAAATAATTCTATTCTATTCTATTCCGATTGATCACAATTCTGTAGCCCGCCCATCTGACACCATGCGACTCCGGGCAATCGAATAAAAACAGAGAACAAAGCATCGATTATGTTACAGCTGAAATGCAGCGCCACGTACAATTTTGCACTCGCCAGATGTCTTGGGATTGCAACTTCAACACACACACACACACACACACACACACACACGTCCAAATTGGGAATTGTGGGAAATGACATTTCCCTCCGGAGGGCACCAGGTTGCAATAGGCCGCTTAGGCAGCGGGAAGGAAGTCCCGTTGAACTTCATGGGGCGGCTGAAGGAGCCGTGCGAAGAGGGCGCGCCTTCAAAGGCAGCGGGGTGAGAGGCAATTTAACAAGGCGCTTACAAATGATCTTGATCCGTTGACAGTTCCAGGATAACATAATCAAATGCTTGCCCGGGAAGAAAAACTGAAACCCCCCGCCCCCCAAGTTTCACAAGCAGCGTCTCTTTTGCAAGACCGGAGGCGAGGCGCTTCGATTCATTTCAATGCATTAATTTCCAATCCTCTTCTCCGCGCCCATTGGGAGTCATGAATAAGTATGACGTGCATTTAATGTTTAAACATCCTTCAAACTGCTAGAAAATCAAATCAATACTCATGACTCATTTATCCGCGTCTTTCGTGGCGGTTTCGACACCCCTTCCATTGCAAGGATCAGATGAGAGGGGCAAGTGGCCCCTCGACTCTGCTCACCCCACTCCCCAAAATTGTCAAGGGGGATACATCGGCATGATCCCGCGTCGGTAAGCAGGAGCATTCCGAAACGGAGAGGGAAAACCTTCCATGCATTCCCCTACCTGTGCAGCAATTAAGGCCAATTAAGACAGCGGCAGTCTGATGCAATTGAAAGCAACTCGTTGTGCTGTCCCAACAGTATATAGCTAATACAGGAATTAAGAGCTGTCTCCTTTAAGAAACTACCTCATGGGAAATGTAACTACCTTATGGGAAATGTAGTCCCATAACATGTGACCACATCTGTGCTCCCTGATTGGGCAGTGGGGTACTCTGCCCGGGAAATTGATTTATTACTGGGCATTCACTGAATCGCCTTCGGTTCTACCCGAAGCAGCTTTGTACCAGCGGCATGGGTTAGAGGAATTAATGTCTTTTTACACTAAGTGATGGGACAGATCATGGAAAGTCGGAAGAATCTTAACACTGAACTGTAAGTTTTGCTATTAAGGATTCCTGATAATAAACGTGATCTGAAAGATATTCCTAAGCGTGGAGTTAACTGGCTGCCCGAGCAGAAGCTCATTGCCCAGGGGCAGAACAGTGAAAAGACATTAAAACTCCTTTTATCAAGGTGGCGCAGTGGTTAAATGCAGCACTGCAGGCTACTGCTAGATCAGCAGGTCAGCGGTTCAAATCTCAGGGTTGACTCAGCCTTCCATCCTTCCGAGGTGGGTAAAATGAGGACCCAGATTGTTGGGGGCAATATGCTGACTCTCTGTAAACCGCTTAGAGAGGCCTGAAAGGCCTATGAAGCGGTATATAAGTCTACTGCTATTGCTATTGCTATCTCCTTTGTCTTCCTCTCTGACATCCGAAGTAAAAAGACATTTTAAAAAACCAGACATTAAAACACCTTTAACTTCCTTTGTCTTCCTCTCTGAGCTCCGCAGTAGAGAGTCATAAGAAATCCTTTGACCTCCTTAAGAGCGAAAAGGCTTGGAAGTTTTATTCCCCCCAAGAAAAAGATGATGAGTGATTTGCCCCCATCCTGAAGCTCCTGAGTAAATAAGACGTTGGATTGGAATCCCAAACTCCGTTTTGCATTTTAACTGAGAAAAGCTGCCAGGATTTCCCCACCCCTTTTGGGAGCAAAGAGAAACATCCTGTTTCAGCGAGAAAGGCAAGGCCGATTATCTCTCCTGAGATGAAGGACTTTGTTGTGATTAAGGAAGTGTGTTAAAAGGAAACCAGGATTCGCATGATAAAGCAACCCCCCTTTCTTTCCCAAAACTAACAAGAAGAGAAGTCCTTGGTGTAGTACCTGGCTGGAACTAAGCGCCTCTCCAGTTGGGATCCTTTTTCCCCACCTCAGCGGGAGCGACGTCCCTGGCAAATCTACCAGCTCTTTCCTCGGCGCAGCCCTTCACCCGCGACTCTCCAGCCCTATAAGGAGAGCTTGGCGGCCCGCCTCCTTTCCCTGCCGGGGCCCAATGGCATCAGCCTCTCCGAACGAGCCTCTTCCCTTCCCTCTGACAGCCGCGCGGTGGGAGGGCTGCGCAAGCGAGTGATGCAACGCTGCCGGTTTGGCCTCCGGGAGAGGCGCCTCCCGACCCCACCCTCGGCCGGGGCCAATGGCAGCCGCGCGGGGGACTCGTGCGTTGGGCGGTTGTGGTGTCCTCCTTCTCTGAGGCCGTCTACGGCTTCCTTCTCTGGGCATTGAGGAGGCGTGCTTTGCAAAGTGGAGTTGGAAGAGAGCAGGCGGGCCGCTCCGCCTGCAATGAGGCGCATCTGCCTGATGGTTTTTTGGCTTTCACAGCGAACCGAAAGGAAGCCACCTATTCTCCGAAATACGTAATAAACCTCCTGTGGAAAGTACTGAGAAAAATGAGAATTCTAGAATATAGGTAATCCTCACCTTAATCCAAAATTTCCGTTGTTAAGGGAAACGATTAACAGAATTGGAAGGTGCCTTGGAGGTCAGCTAGTCTAACCCCAACCCGACAGATGGCAATCCAGTCTCTTCTTGAAAGCTTCCAGCCAGTGGAACACAGCAATGGTCATAAATATGAAACGGTTGTCAAACGTCTGAATTTTGATCACAGGATCGTAAGGATGCTGCATAGGTAACTGAAAACAGTCATTTTTCAGAGCTGTGGTAACTTTTAACAGTCACCAAACAAACTGTTGTAAATCAAGGTCTACCTTTAATGTCATTGTCCTCATGAGAAATTTAAATGCACAATCAGGAAACCATGGTAGGGATAGAACATGGGGAAACAAACAGGCTTCAGGTTGATTAAAGCCACATCATATGTCCAGCATTCTTACTTTAAAAAAAAACACCATTTGGAGCCTGCAGTTGGTCTGCTGATCTGATTAATGTGTTCATTTTGTTCTTTTAAAATACTGTTGACCTTTCTTGCAATAAAATTAATACGTTTTCAACAAAGTGGTAACTTATTGCTTCATACATTGTGGGTGTCATATCTGAATCATGTCTATATAAAGAAGGGACCTGCATCTAAAACTTGCCTAATTCTGACAAGCTGAATAGTGAGGAATCCCAACAGATGTTTATAAATGAAATGAGGCATAATTATTTCAGCTTCACTTCCTGCTTCACTTCCTATTACTAAAAGCCACTCTTCTAGGAACACATTTGTTCCTAAAGAGAACTAAAATAGATTCCGCCTCTTGTAGATTGAGAATGTAAAGAATCAGAAGAGATGCAAAAGGGGGGACATTTACTTGGTTTTTCTGGAAACTTCCAGGGAAGTTGACCCAGATTCTTGAGCAAAATAACCCTATTTCCCCAAAAATAAGACGACCTTGGATAATAGGCCCAATCGGGCTTTTCAGCGCATGCACTAAAATAAGCCCCCTGAAAATAAGCCGTCCTCAAAAATATTGCAACACAGCATCAGCCATGAGGTGACCACCAAGCTCCGGAGGCTGGAAAGGGGCCCGTTTCCGGACTTCTGGGGAGGGGGGGGGCATTTTTCATAAGGTGACCAGATTTTCAGATTGGTAAAGAGGGACACCTTTGACCGGGGGGGGGGGGGGCTTGATTAAAAATTTTATACAGAGCAACAAAAATTTTCATACAACGCAAAAATAGTATTGTAATTTTTTTTTATTTCAACATAACTACAATTTACAAATATAAATTGTAACTGTTGCCAAACATCAAAATTTTGATCACGTGACCATGAGGATGCTGCAACGGTCGCTAAGTGTGAAAATGGTCACTAAGTGTGAAAATGGTCACTAAGTGTGAAAATGGTCGCTAAGTGTGAAAATGGTCGCTAAGTGTGAAAAATGGTCATCAGTCACTTTTTTCAATGCCATTGTAACTTTGGTCACTAAGCCCATTATACCACCTTTCTTGCCACAGTTCTTAAGTGAATATCTGCAGCTGATAAGTTAGTAGGATAAGTGAATCTGGTTTCCCCATTTGACTTTGTCAAAAGGTGATTATATGACCCCAGGACACTGAAACCATCATAAATATGAATCTGTTGCCAAACATCAAAATTTTGATCGCGTGACCATGAGGATGCTGCAACGGTCGCTAAGTGTGAAAATGGTCGCTAAGTGTGAAAAATGGTCATCAGTCACTTTTTTCAATGCCTTTGTAACTTTGGTCACTATACCACCTTTCTTGCCACAGTTCTTAAGTGAATAACTGCAGCTGGTATTTTGTATTTTGGATACAATCTTTTTTTAAATAGTTTAAGACAATTTAAAAAAAGAATCCACACAGAATAAATTGAAGTAAAACATTTCAAAGTATTGTGCATAGAATTTTTAAAAATGGTTTCACTTCAATTTATTTTGGATAGAATCTTTTTTAAAATAGTCTAAGACAATTTAAAAAAGAATCCACACAGAATAAAACTATTTTAAAAAATCCTATGCACAATAAATAAAATATTATTTTAAAATACATTTAAAAAATAAAAGAAAAAAACCCAGCTCACTTACCAGCAGGCACAAATGAGCACTCCAAGTCAATCCAGAATGATGTAGATGTTAATACAAAGAACTGAGCAAATTAAAATGGTGAAATTAGTCAGGGAAATATTTTTCAAAGAAACTTTGCCACCATTTTTTCCACACGAGCCAACCTCCAACCTCCGTGCCCCTCCCCTCAGTAAAATCCAGGAAGGAACACTCGCTACTTCTCTAGCCAAGTATTTCCTGGAGCTCTATGGTACTGGGTCATCTTTTCTTATAAAAGTGAGTAAAAGGGGCGGGGTGGGGGTCCGTTTTCTTGCTTTAAAGTTTTAATATCGTCAATGAAAGTACTGAGACAGAGAGAGGGTTTAGACAGAGTGTCTTTTGTCTTGCCCCGGTTAGGATTTCTTAAGCAAATCCACTGGGCTTTCAACATGAAGCCAGAAAATCGGGACTTTTTAAAAACGCCCCGGGACACGAGACAAATTGTTATAAATTGTGACTGTCCCACTGAAATCGGTACGTCTGGTCACCTTAATTTTTCACCCTCCCAGAGCCTCCTTGCGGGCGGTGTACTTACCTGGCATGATGAACGGGGCCGGGTGGAGACTCCGGGGAGGGGATAGGTGGACAGAGCCAGCCAGTCAGTTATGTGAAACGGATGGAAATTTAACATCTGGTTTGCCCAAATCAGTGTGAACCGGCTAAATCCCACCCCTGGTCCAAGTTACTAATACAAGTAGTCCTTGACTTACGATCACAACTGAGGCCAAAATTTCTCATGCTAAATGAGACGTTTGTTAAATGAGTTTTTGCTCCATTTTACAACCTTTCTTGCCAAAGCTGCAAAATGAATTCCTAAGACATTGAGGAAAATCAGATTTATTTAGTACAACAATACAGGTGGCCATTAAAATGAGGTCGGAGCCAATTTCTTACAGTTGTAACTCACTTTTTTCCATGATAGTTGTAACTATGAATTTAGCCACAATAAAAACAAAACCCCACAACCCTTCCTTATTAGCACTGATAATGTCATCTAGTTTGGTAATGAAATAGTTGCAAGAGAACAACTGTGTTCAGAGAACACCAAGGACCCCTCATTTCAACCCTGAGTTATAAATATTCCCTTCTATGGGTACACCAAAACTAATGTTACTAACAGGAGGTCAGGGGAAAGGCACTCTGTTACTCTGCCTTTCACTATTTGCCCCGAGGATCAAAAAAAAAACCTCAGAGGTGGAAAGGGATGAGGTCACGTCCAGCAATTCCCACTGGCACAAGTTCTTTATTTGGCACTTGTTCATTTGGAGAACGGCCTCCTTGGGGCTGGCAAAGCATAATTGGCTTCAAGCCTCAAAACACAGGCAGTCAACCTCAGAAATCAGCTACTGGGCTTCCATCAGCTTGTATTCTTGAAGCCAAAAGTTTAAAGGTTGAGGATTGCACGTGCTGATGAAAACAAATCCAGGCAAAGCGGATTTTAAAGTGACCGCCGTGATCAAAATTCAGATGCTTGGCAAGTGTCTCATACATTAATGATGCTTGCAGTGTCCCAGGGTGATGTGATGCAACTTTCAGACAAGCAAAGTCAATGAGGAAACCGGATTGAGTTAGCAAACATGTTGCTAACTTAACAACGGCACTGATTCACTTAACAACTGTGGCAAGAAAGGTCGCAAAATGCAGCAAAACTCAGTTAGCAACTGTCTCGCTTAACAACAGAAACGTTGGGCTCAGTTCTTCAACAACAACATTTCGAAGTGTCAATTATTCTTCCTACTTCTTCGAAGTCCAACTTTTGCTTCCATGGACTGTCACAGGGAACATCGTAGCTTACACGATTCCGATCTTTGTAGGTATAGATACATCATGACAAGACCATCATAGCTGACCTTCTACCAAGTGCTGGTCTGTAGTGTATTTCTTGACTGCTTGTTCCTTTAATATTCATGGTTGATTCGGAAAGGTAGAAAATCTCCAGCACTTTGGTATCTTCACTATCAATTCTAAGTTTGGTTGCTCTAACTATTGTCATTAGTATGCTGTTCTTTGTATTTCATTTTAGTCCCATTTCTTCACCGTTCTCTTCATTAAGGTCTTTACATTGTCTTGATGTAAAAATTATATGAATTAATATATGTATATATAATGACATTTTTATTACAATGCCACTTTTTAAAGTTTTAGTGTTTGAAACGCTGTTGGGTTTTCTGTTTACATATATGGGGATGCTTAATAGTTGTCAATTTTGTAAGCATTATTGCATTTCAATAACACAGATTTACTGTCCTTCTATCTCAATTTCCTGCTGATTACCGGAAGATAACAATTTTTGAACACAAGTTTATTCAAAACTTTAAAGGACTGAACTCAACAGACTGGGTCAAACTCCAACAATAGATTTATCCAAAGTGCATTTTGAATTTAAGTTCACTCCTGTGAATTAAAACTATAGGAAGTATCACATAATACTGTACATTTATGTAAAATATACTTGTTTAATAAATAAAATTCAAAAAGCTGTTTGCCTTATTACTATTATAACTTGAAAGAGTAGCTTTCAAGTGGCTGTTTAAAAAAATTAAGCATTTCCTTTACCTCCTTTCTGGGCCAAAGGCTTCCTCAAAGAAACCCAATTTAAACTTCTGCTCTAGGAATCTGAACCTGTCTGTACCTCCTACATCCTCTCTTGAATCATCATTCAAATTAAACATGATTTTGTGCTAATCAGAAAGAGCTTAATTCTCTGCCAATATTTTCAATGTATACTGCCCTCTATGGGGCCAATCTGATACTTCCTTTTATAAAATAAAGTGGGGCTCAAGTTTTTATTGAACATTTCTTTGTAGCCATCCCAGTCCTTTGCATTGCAAAGAACAAAGTTAAACCCACATACATCAGGAAAAAAAAAACAGAATACAAATCAATATAATCAAATATCCTAAGTTAGGTAGTAGCTAACGTAGGATAGCTACTTAGGATAGCTTAAGCATGTTGGAATAACACTGATTTAATTTGCTTGAGGAACACAAAGAGAGTTCCATTCATAATTCTATGGGGGAACCTCTTATCTGGTCCACATCCCATGTATTTTTCTTGAGCTCTGGACAAGCATCGGCCTCATCAGTTGTATTAGACAGTAAATACAACCAGCAAGCTAATTCTACTTTATTGTAAGTGGAATTTAACAGAATATAACAGAATAACAGTCTTGGAAGGGACCTTTGAGATCTTCTAGTCCAATCCCTTTGCACAAGCAGGAGACCCTGTCCCATTCTGGACAAATGGCTGTTCAATTTCTTCTTAACAGCCTCCAGTGTTGGAGCACCCACAGCTTCTGGAGGCAAGTCATTCCACTGATTAATTATTCTAACTGTCAAGAAATTTCTCCTTAGTTCCAAGTTGGATCTTTCTGCGATTAGTTTCCATCCATTGCTTCTTGTCCTGCCTTCAGGTGCTTTGGAGAATAGGTTGGCCCCCTATTCTGTATGATATTGGAACATTGCTATCACGTCACCCCCTTCTTTTCACTAGACTGGCCATATCCAATCCCTGCAACCGTTCTTCAGATGTTAGATGTTCATTTTATTCCACAGTAGCAGAACCATTCAAGTTCTGAAATAGAATTTTCCCACCATCTCTTTTGCAGCCTGAGAAAGTAGGGAAGGTATCCTCCAGAGGTGGGTTTCTACCAGTTCGCACCTATTCGGTAGAACCAGTTCGTCAAATCTACCGAACCGGTTAGAAGAGCTTCCACCAGTGGACCCGGAAAGCAAGCCACACCTACAGAAGAGGTTCCAAAATTTTTTGAAAGCCACTACTGCCACACACATACACACACACAAACAAACACACACACAGACAGACTGACACACACACACACACACAGATGAAAGGAAGAAATAAATAAAGAAAAAAGAAAAAAGAAAAAAGAAAGAAAAAGAGTGTGAGAGAGAGATGAAAGAAAAAAAGAAAAATGGGACAGAGAGACAAAAGGAAGGAAAGAGAGAGAGGGGGAGAGGGAGGGAGGGAGAGAGAGAGAGAGAGAGAGAGAACACATGGCTGGCAAGCCACTCCCACCAGGTCACATGGCCGGCAAGCCACTCCCACAAAGGAGGGCACACCCACAGAGTAGGTTCCAAATTTTTTTGAAACCCACCACTGGTATCCTCTGAACCTGTTGCCCCACCCACTCTGTTGCCTCTTATCTGAGGATCCTCTAGGCAGCATCTCTGGGCCCAGTTTCCCATGCCAAGCAAGCTCATTCCCACATACGATAATAACCAGTGAAATCCAGCGTTAACAGTGGAATATCAACAAGGAGAGCTTGCCTTATCAAGTGCCCCCAGAAGAAGGCATGGTAACATCTGTCTGAGTCCCATTCTTAGAAAGTCAGGTGAAAAAAACTTCCTACCAACAGTTGTCGAGAGTGAGTGAGCAACTTCCCTATTGTCCCAAAGGTGTTTTTTCAGGGGGCAACTGGACTTGCTTGTTTTTTCTTTGAAGACGTTTCATTTCTCATCCAAGAAGCTCCTTCAGCTCTGACTGGATGGTGGGGAATGGAAGGATTTTTATTCCTTGCAGACAGCTGGTCATTGCATCCTTTTAAAGCGTCACTGAGGCCACTAGGAGGTTTATCTGTGCCCTGAGGGCCACCTGAGTAGTGCAAATGAGTTTGGAGCCTTCTGGGCTGCAGGATATTTTCTGCCCTGTGTCCCTTCACTGTGGAAGACAGGTTGTTGGGGGTGAGTCTGTGAGGAAATCAAATTACAAGAACCATTTGCACTTCAGTTTGAAATGCAGACAGCACAGATTCATCCTGAATAGAAATCCTTCCATTCTCTATCATTCAATCAGAGCTGAAGAAGATTCTTGGATGAGAAGCGAAACATCTTCTAAGAAAAACTAGAAAGTCCAGTTGCCTCCTAAAAAAAGCTAAAATGTATGTTTTTTAAAAAAAATAAAGAATTAACAGAATTAGATCAGATATTAACAGGGATGGATGAAAAACAAATAAAGAAAATATAGCGCTATCTACTAAGTATTAAAATGGGAAGTTGAGCAAGTAAAGGAGACAATAGTGTGGGCTTAAATTTTTGGTTATACAATAGAGTTAGATAAATGGCAGAAATTGTGGAATAGGAATTATAAATTAACGATGTCAACTGCATATAAAGAAAATCTTTATAAAATGTTTTATAGATGGCACTTTTCACCCTCAAGATTGGCAAAAACATTTAAGGACATGTCCGCTAAATGTTGGAAATGTCATCAGATACCTGGTTCATATTATCATAAGTAGTGGACATGCCCAAAAGCAAAATAATATTGGACAAAAATACATACATACATAGTTGGAAAAAATGATAAAGCGACATATAGATTTAAAACCAGAAATATTTTTGTTGGCCTTTTACCGAATAAGTATAAGAAGGGGAATACATATTTGATTTTACCTGTATTAACTGCAGCCAGAATTATATTTACAAAACAAGGGGAAAGTGAAGCGATCCCTACAGATGAAAATGTGATTTTTAAAAAATTAGAATGTGCAGAAATGGATAGATTAACACAATTAAGAAAAAGGAAACTGAATACTTTTTGACATGGGATTTATTTTATCAATAGTTAGCTAGTAAAAACAGAAGTTAAAAACATAGAAATATAAGAAAAGGACTAATGATACAAGGATATCATTATCCATTATTAAACTGGATGAGCAAATATTATATTATCATTATCATCATCACTATAGAACTAATACCAATGTAATGAGCATTGTTGTAAACACTTTTATTGTTTCCTAAAACTATTTGTACCCAGACAACACACTGTTTCACTGAAAATGGAATTTTTCTATGTTATAAAATAAAAAAACTTTATGGGGGGAAAAAACACATTTGGGACAACCAGGGCCTGAATGGCGGAGAATCTCCATAGACTTCCAACTACCCTTTTTAATTTTTAAGATACCTGCACCAGCCTGCAACTTTCCAGAGCCAGGCCTGATCAGAGGAAGCCTCCCTTCCTAGATTTCTTTCTTTTGCTCTCCAATCCCCCCCTTTTTTTCTCCCCCCTTCTTTGTTTCTTTTGCAGGGCATCCAGGACTGGGAAGGGTCTGGAACAACTGGGCGGGGCTGGTCAAAGAAGGCAGCGTAGGTGGGCTTTGGGTTTTTGTTTTTTTTACACCAAAGCTGAGCAGTTCAAAGTGATACCCAGTGAGCAGGAGGACTGAACTTCGCGCTGGGAGAAACCTCGAGGTGAAAGAGCCAGAGACCAAGGATCCAAACGCGCCATGCTCTTCGGTTGGGGCGACGGCTCCTACGGGCAGCTGGGCTCGGGCGAGGAAGGGGCTTCCCAGCCGGTTCCTCTCCGTTGCAATCTGCCAGCGGTTGGCGGGCAAGAAGTGGCCCTGGTGGCTTGCGGGGAGCGGCACACGCTGCTGCTCCTGGCCGACGGGAGCCTGGCATCTTGCGGAGACAACACCCAGGGACAGCTGGGGAGGAAGCTCCCCGAGGGACTGGAGCGATGCTACCTGCCAGGTAGGTAACGGACAGGGGAAGTTTATACCCAGCCGGCCTTTTCCAAATGGGCTTCTTTGCACGCACCAAGCCTGATTTTCACCGCCTTGGCCCTTTAAGTCCAGGGGTATGCAACTTAACAGCAACAGAGTTGGAAGGGACCTTGGAGGTCATCTAGTCCAACCTGCTGCAGGTCTGTGGCTTGTTAAAGGTCGCGCGGTTCGTTGAACCCCCCAACGCCAAGCCATTTCGGTCGGCAGTTATCTGGTTCTCCGAAGCCAACCCCCCCCCTCTCCCTCCCACTCCAGCCCGCTGTTTTAAGTTTCGCTTTCGTTTTCTAGAGGAGCGCTGCTGAAAACGAATCTCTCCGCGATCACTTTCGCTTTCCCCCGTTTGCAATGCGGTGGGTGGGGCTCCCGTCCAGGTTGGAGATTCCAACAGGGGGGAAGAGGGGGGAGTTTCTATCAACCAACACACAGACACACAGACACACACACAGACACACACACACACACACACACCCGAAAGGAGCACTTTTGTGGCTTCGGTGTCCTGAGAAATAGCCGGTTTAACTGCATGAATGTGAATGGTTTTGCCCACCCATCTTAATTTCTCGTTGCAATAAATGAAACTATGGGTCGCCTATTGAAATGTTCCCTGAAGCTCCCGTTCTCCACTCTTAAATGCCCCTTTTAAAATTCTCTTGTAATTTCATTTCTATAAATGCTTGGTAAGGATAATACAGGCAGTGGTGGGGTGGGTTTTTTGGGGGGAGGGGGTTCAAATTCTCTCTTTTGCCCCTTTTATCTTTCAAAGGAAAGGAAAGGGGGGGGGGAAGAAGAGTGGAAAAGTGGGCAATTTTATTCCTGCATCTCTCTCACTCATTTTGTTAAAAATACCTATAAAAAGGCCTGTCACAGAAGCAGCCTTTTGTCCCACTTGTTTTATATAGAACCCTGAATTAAATCATAGGGGTCTCTACAGGTAGTCCTTGACTTACAATCATTCGTTTAGTGGCCGTTCAAAGTTACAACAGCACTGAAAAAAAGTGACTTAATGACCATTTTTCACACTTATCACTGTGGAAAATTATCCCCCAGCCCTCTCCCAGAAAAAATGAAACATCCTAGGAAATATTGAAATGGCAGAATATTACATTTCCTTGGATGTGAAAAGGAAGAAACATGTTTTAAAGAGAGAATAGCTCCCTGTAGCTCCCTGCCCCACCCCCATCCACTTTGTCAATGGGCCATTAAGAAGGCCAAGCCAGTCCCTTTACATAATAAAGAGTTCTCCCCTTCAGCTCCAGGGAGGGATGGGATTAAGGCATGGTAATATTGGCCCTTTACCCAACTCACCCCATGGCATCTGAGAAAATGAAACCTGGATTCAAAATGCAGCCTAGAGAGTTGCCCCTGCATGGCCCCCTGGGAGTCTGACAACCAATCAGAATTCAAGATCAAAGGCCAGAGAAGGCATAAAACCAGGGACTCAGCATCTTCACCCTCCCTTCTCTTTTTTCTCCACTGACATTGAAGCATGTGATCACCTTTTCTGTTCAGGGCTCCCCCTGCACTTATCTACGATTTCCTTTTATGGTCCTAGTTCCCAGGGGAACTATCATATCAGTACATTCTGGTTATGGCCGGTTTCTAGCATAGCAAAGGCCTCTTCATCGTAGCTCCTACTTACAATTCTCAAGGTTAAGCCTAGGTGATGAGATTAGAAACTTATACAATGTATTTTGTTCCCAGGCCAACATGTCTTCTTACAGTTCTGTAAAAACAATACAACTCTTGTTTCCCACAATCCCTCCACTTCCTTCTTACAATCAATATTGATTTTTTTACATTCATTTTTCTCAATTTGTTGCAACATTTTTCTAATTTCTTCACACTCATTTTCCACTTTCCATCCAACCATACAGTCTTTACAAGAAGTCATCATTATTGGTTCAATAACCATGCAAATGAATGTCTTTTTTTCCCCCTCCTGGAAAGAACCAATCCAAGCCTTGGAAGCCCAGACTATCATCCACGTAAGCTGTGGAAAGGAGCATTCGTTGGCCATCAGCAGCCAAGGGAAGGTATTTTCATGGGGAGCTGGTGGTTTTGGACAGCTTGGCACTGGGACGCTAAAGGATTCTTCAACTCCAGAGTAAGTAACCAATTCATGTTGTTGGCCAAGTAACCTTGTCTAAGTTATAGGAGTCTTTGAGTCAGGAAAAAGCAGGTTTGAATCCTCACTGCACACTTGGGACTTTCTTCTAGTTGTGATCTGTCCTGCATTTCTGACAAGTAGCTTTCCAAGCAGGAGATGCTATGGGATGAATTTGTGACTTTTGCCATGTTCCTTTTCATGGAAGCAGGGTGTTTCCTTTCTTGCTGGCTAAGACAGCTTGGAAAGGTTATTGCAACAGGTCTATATCCCTCCCATAGCTGGAATGGGAGGCTTACTGGTGTAGGCGCTGCTTCTTTAGACAGTTAAGGAAGCATCGCAAATTAGCAATAACAATATTGCAGTAGCACTTAGACATATTATACTGTCCTTGGAAAGATAGAAGGCTGAGTCAACCTTGAGCCGATCAGGATCGAACTTCTGGTTGTGGGCAGAGTTTGTCTGCAATGCTGCATTTAACCCACTGTGCTACCATTGCTCCTCACCATATTATCCTTTGCAAACAAATAAACAACTTTAAATGAAAACCAATTTCTTCTTTCATAAGCTTTCATAGTGTACAGTGTACTTCATCAGTCTGTTTCTATCTTATTATTTGTTCTTTTTTTTTTAATGTAGCTTTCCCTAATCTAGTACCCTCAAATATTTTGGTTTGCAGCTCCCATTATACCCTACCAACGATGATGGAAATTACAAGCCAACTAACCAGTGTCAAATATGGCACAAAATCATCCTAGAATAGAATTGTCCTACAAATAAAGAAACAAATGATTTAATGGATTATTCCAAAAAATCTTGTTTAATGTTAAGTTATTTTTTCTCTGATTAGCATATGTCTTGTATAAATAAGATTTGAAATAATTGCTATTAATTAAAATAACATTTGATAATTTTTTTGTAATGCTTATCCTATTATTCATTTAATTAATTCACAAAGAATTTTTTTAAAAATGGTAATACTCAATTTCATTTTAAGTAGATAAAACTGCCATGTCAAGAATCTTTATATGATGATGTGGTTTTGTATCTGGAATACTAATGAATTATTTCTCTTCTTGTTTGGTAAATTCTATAGGAAAATAGATTCTTTATCTATGTACAATGTTATACAAGTTGCTTGTGGACACTATCACTCCATAGCACTTACCAAAGGTAAGAACTGATTTTAACTTTTTTGCAATGACTTTTGCTTTTTTCTTGCTTAATTATTTTGGATGGAGGAGCAGGGAGCTCATTTTTCTGCTACCAGTATTTCTGTGCATCTACACAAATCCTTGTTTTTAGTTTAAGATTTTTCTAGGCAGAGACTAGATTCCTTAGGGATTACTATAAATCTAGTTTTGGTACAGAATTTAGATGGCAAAGCTCAATGCAAACAGATAATCCCGAGAATGATTATTTGCATCAATGAAATGAAATAACTACGGATGAATTCCTTTACTTCTTCCTGCTGGTTTTATACTATTCTTTGAAACCCTTCCCATTAACTGACCATTTTTTCGACCCTCTTCACTGAAGATGTTAGTACGATGATTTCTAAAAAATCGTGCATTTAGTGAACGGTGGTCCATAGCTCCAAAGCTCCTTTCTGAGTAGCAGCAGGATCAGACCCAAAGTTATAAAATGCAATATATAATTGCAAGAAGCTTTTATTAAGGTAACCTGTCTCCCATCAGTAAATACAATTGATCCTTCTTTTTGAACCCAAAATTTCTGTTGTTAAATGAGATTTCTCCATTTTAAGACCTTGCCTCATTTTGTTAAGTGAACCATTGCAATACTTAAGTTACTAACACGGTTGTTAAGTGAATCTGGCTCCCCTATTGATTTGCTTATCAGACGGTGGCAAAAGGTCATGACATGATTTTGGGACACTGCAACCGTCATAAATATGAGTCATTAGCCAAGCATCTGAATTTTGATGCTGCAATGATTGTAAGTGTGCAAAATGGAGATAAATCATTTTTCCAGTGATATTGTAACTTCAAACGGTCACTAAGCAAACTATTGTAAGTTGAGGATTAGCATAAGCTGTCAAGGAGAATGCAGATCTGTGCATGTGATGACACTTATTAATATGGTAGTTATATGTGTGACAGCTCAAGTTAGACTCTGAATTCTAACCCTTTTAGAGAAGATAATGAGACATGGAAGATATTTCCACAAAATAGAAAGCTTTACAGCTGTCTTTCTATTTGGAACAAATGGCAATGCAAAGCTTAAAAGCATCCATGGTTAACTCTGAATGGTTTTTGTGATATTCCACCAAAAATCATTCCATGAATCCACAATATTTCAGGAGGAAGGAGATATAATGTTGAGGATGTGATAATCGATTGTTCATGAGATCTGGCAAACCTGTGAGATGTTTGTCATCTTAAACGTTGAGGGTCTACTTTTGTCTACCTCAGGGGTGTCAAACTCAATTTCATTGAGGGCCCCATCAGGGCTGTGTTTGACCTCAGGGAGCTGGGTGGGTATGCCCAACTGGGTGAACATGGTCAGCTTGACGCCATTCACTGGGTATGGCTGATTGGGTGGGTGTGGCCAGCTTGACACCATTACCCAAACTGCTGGCATGTATCCTCTTCCCATTGGATAGACCCGGCCAAGCCAGGCGGGTCCTATGTTTCATCTTCGCATTGAGTAGACAGGCCAAAGTGATGCAGGCCAGCCACTTACATTTTTCAGGATGGCCCCACAAGCTGGATCCGATCACATTGTGGGCTGGATCCAGCCCACTGGCCTTGTGTTTGACACCCTAGGTCTACCTGAACAAGTTGCCAATTTATATTCTAATCAATGTAATGGTGTTTTTTTTCCCCTTTCCCCCCCAATGAAGATGGCCGAATTTTTTCCTGGGGACAGAACAGCCATGGTCAGCTGGGTCTTGGTAAAAAATTTCCATCCCAGTCTAAACCGTGTAACATTTCCTCTCTTGCTGGCATCCCCTTGGCTCAGGTGGCTGCTGGTGGGGCACACAGCTTTGTCTTGTCTCATTCTGGAGTAGCCTATGGCTGGGGAAGGAACAATGCACATCAGTTGGGTTTAAACCAGAAAACTTCAAAAGGTAAGTCTGTCTTCATATTATCCCAGGAAAAAAATGTTCCTGCTGCCTAGTTATTTCCTTTTAATTGTCTCTTTTATTGAAGAGAAAATGCTTTGGGAATATCAAGAATCAAGAATAAAAATGATAAGTGCTTTGATAAACGTCTTTATTTTGTGCTTTCAAACAGAAATTACATCAGACTTGACCTTGCTAAGCACATGATACACAATGAATAAGTGAAACTGGGATTTTATGTCTTTGGAGTAAAATGGAAATAGCACTTAGACTTATACACTGCTTCACAGTGCTTTACCGCCCTCTTTAAGCAGTTTACAGAGTCAGCCTATTGCCCCCAATAATCTGGGTCCTCATTTTACCGTCCTCAGAAGGATAGGAGGCTGAGTCAATCTTTGAACCTGGTGAGGTTCGAACTGCCAAACGACAGACAGGCAGCCAGCAGTCAGTAGAAGCAGCCTGCAGTACTGCATTCTAACCACTGCACCACCATGCAATCCTTTTTTTTTCATGTGGCATCTGCATTTATCAGCATTATTAAAAACCCACTAAGCCAAAATATGTTTGATTTGATTCTAATGTTATGATATCCCGTGGCACGACAAAACCGCGGTCCACTAAAGCGCACCTGATTAAAGCGCGTCGCTGATGTCATCAGCAGCAACAACGACAACAACGACCACGGAGAAAAAAGGGCGCTTTAAAAAGCGCTTTTAAAGCAAGCCGATTCACGTAAAGGTAAGGGTTAGGGTTAGGGTTACGGTTAGGTTTAGGGTTACGTTAAGCGTTAGGGTTAGGTTTAGGGTTAGGTTAAGGGTTAGCGTTAGGTTTAGCATTAGATTAAGGGTTAGGTTTAGGGTTAGGTTTAGGGTTAGGTTAAGGGTTAGGTTTAGGGTTAGGTTTGGGGGGGTTAGGTTTAGGTTTACGCGTTAATTTTAGCTTTACCGCTCACAGCGTGCTTTTTTCGTCGCGCTGTGATGACGTCAGGTACACGGTTTCGTCGAGCGCGCTTTAGACCGCGGTTTTGTGGTGGAACCATGATATCCCAGCCACTGTGGATTGTAAACATGATTTTTATCTCGATATGTTGCACTTGTCTGGCCACTTGTGATTCATTTAATAAAACAGAAAAAAAACCTGGCTTCATTGGTGTCTTTACAGGGATAACCTGTCAAATCTGTGAAGGTGGTGGTTGGATTTTAATTTAAGAGCGAGAGATACTGACTCCTTTTTATCATGATCATCATCTCAGCCTATAAACAAACTGATCCATTATGCATCAATAGACTGACTGACAAAATCAGCAGAGATGGGTTAGAAATGGCGATTCGCTTAAAATAAAACCCGAGTGTAGATATTTTCAGTCATCCAGGCCATAGTTATCCCAAAGTGCTTTTTCAAGAGGCAGCTGGACTTCCTTTGCTTTTCCTTGAAGATGTTTCACTTCTCATCCAAGAAGCCTCTTCAGTTCTGCAGAACAGTTCTTCAGCAGAACTGAAGAAGCTTCTTGGATGAGTTTTAAAATAAGACTGAGATGTATAAACAAATTGGAAATCTTATCTCTAGGAAAGGGACTCCTTGAGACTCTGCAATATCATGAAATCTTTTTTGCCAACTTTTGGGAATTAAATTTCAACAAAAGAGGATTTGGAGGGAGGGAATGGGATGGGAATTAGGTTCTAGGGATAGACTTGTAAAACAACCAATTGGTACTTTGGATGACCTGATTTGATTCTCTAGGTCAGTGATAGTCAACCTGGTCCCTACCATCCACTAGTGGGCATTCCAGCTTTCATGGTGGGCGGTAGGGGTTTGCAGTAACTCTGCTTTATAAATTATATAAAGTAAAGTTACTTCCCTACTTTATAAATCACCATTACTGTGGAACCAGTGGGCGCTTAGAAAATTTTACTACTAAAAGAGATACAAAAGTGGGCGGTAAGTATAAAAAGGTTGACTATCCCTGCTCTAGGTGATTGCAAGAGGTCTTCTTTGGCATTGGAATTAGTCCTAAAAAAGTTAGTATCTCCCTAAATGACCTAATAGGTCAGGATGAATCTGGTTGATCCCTTAAGTATATATTTTTGTTCTGAAAAAAATTGTCTGGTGCAGGATAGAAGAAAGCTAAGTTTATCATGTACAATCTTTAAATTAATATCATCAAAATATATAAAATATATAACTGACATAATCATTAATAATTAATTAACGTTATTATTTTAAAATTATTATTAGTTTTTTTTTTATTGCAAATTTTTACAGATTTTATGAACAAAGTGTTGTCCCGGTCTTATCTTTTACATGCTCTCATATGCATAATCCATTTTACATCCTATCTCTGTTTCCAATTTCGGTCATATTATTCTTTTTCTGAATTTTTTACCTTGAACTTATTTTCTTCTTAGTACATAAACAATACCACTAATCACCCTTAATTTCTAATTCCTTACAATAACATCAACTCCATCGCTAAATATGTTTCTCAAATTCCCCATCCCACTCTTTAACATTTCATCTTCATCTCTTAATTTAAATTATCTTCAAAGTTAAACCAAATGGCCATTTCACATTTCATCCGTTGGTCTGTTTTCCCGCAAATAACATACATCATCGAAATTATTTTTTTACAAAGAGAACATTTAATTTAGTTAATTATCCACAATTAATAATGTTGGTATAATTCCCTTATATCTTAATTAACTATCCACTATTAATAATGTTAATACAATTCCCTTTAATCTACTAATATGTACCTTATTTCTCCTCCTCCTCCTTTTTAGCAATTTTCTCTTGGTCTCTCAAAGATTTCGCTTCTTACTAATTTTCTTCTTTTATCCCATTCTCTTAGCTTCTTCCATTTCTTTTTTTATTTTTATAATTATTGTATCTTTCCTTCTGAATCCTTTTTCTCACTTTTAATTTTATTGTTGGAGTAGTTTTCCTCAGAGTCTTTCCTAGCCTCTTCCCACTATTTCCCTCTTAGCTGCTTGATTGATTGTTTTTTGGGGGGGCAATCCCCTCTACCCTTTTTGTGCCACTGTAAATCCCAGTGAAATCATCTGTTTTTTTACTTTAAGTTCCTTTTGCTTCAATATTATTTTCTTGTTCTTCGTTTATGCTCTCTTTTACCTCCTTCTTTCCCATTTCCTGATCTGTGTGCTCCATCCGAATTTCTGACTTTTTATTGCCTTTTAAAGTTTCACATGCATTTTTCAGCATCTCAAATAATTCATCATACATCAAAGTTCCATATTACCAATTTAAGAAATTTAACAATTTTTAATAGTTTTGGGTTATATGACATTGAATTAGAACTTAAAGTCCATACAGTCTTTTTTATGCCCCCCCTTTTTTATTTCCAAAATGTAATGTCCAATTCTAATATTAGTCCAATCCAATCCGAGTCGAAAGTTTATTATCTTCCATGGCCGTAGAAAATCTAAACCAAGCAATGTAGCAAAACGAACACTCCTTAATAGTTCTCACAGTTCCAAATTATCTTTTCTGCTAGTCAAGGTTAGGTTCCACAGCTGCACTTTCTCTTTTATCTTTCACAAAGTATTGTAGTACTCTTCCCATCAGCAGATGGCTCCCTCAAATCCGCAATACATCGGACCAACTGATTGTCAAAACTATCAAAAACATCCCCCCCCCCGGTTCTTTCCTTTTATTATTTTTAGTTTCTCCAAATCCAATTATAAACCTTTGAATGATAGTTTCAAAATAGAATGTGAACACAAAAAATGGCAATGATGGCTTGAACACGTGTTTGTCCCCTTGTGAGAAAATGTGCATTCAGTCCATTCAGTACCTTTAAAATGCGGCCTGGCATAATGTAGAACAAGGGTGGGCAATTATGGCAACTTTATTACCTGTGGACTTCAACTCCCAGAATTCCTGAGCCAGCCATGAGGAATTCTGGGGGTTGAAGTCCACAGATTGTAAAGTTGCCATAGTTACCCACCCCTGGTCTAGACAAGCCAGATTCTTTGTTCCCCACCTCAAAGATGGTGACAATTCTAAGGTTTACATTTTGGAAACTTTTAGAGTGGATTTTCAAAGCTTGCTGTAGCTACTTTAATTTCTGTTACAGTAATTATTTCAGTCACACTTAATAAATAACAGCGTATTTTAATAAACTTTGGGATGGTTCTTGGAATATTCATATAAAATGCTGCAATATTCTGATGATTATTTTTTTCAGCAGAACAGATCTTCAAACCTTACTCAGTAGGTGCCCTGAGAAACCTTGAAGTGACTTATATTAGCTGCGGAGATGAACATACAGCTGTTCTCACCAAGGTATTGAATTCGTAACGAAGATTCCATACTGCTAGCAGCAGTCTGTTAACTGGATATTGGGAATTGTTTTGTGGAATATTCAGGAATCTTTGAGTACTAAATGTAAGAAATGATAGAACTGGTGAGGTCTCTATGGTGTGCCCCTCAACCTTTTGGGCACCAGGAATCGGTTCGGTCCAGAAGCCACCCAAATTACATTATTGAACTTATGCACTTAGAATTGCTTAACAATTAGAAGCATTGTCAGGCATTTCTCGATAAGGACTTTATTTAAAATGGGTGATTGTGTGGGGTAGGATTTGAATTAGCATTTTCCCCCTAATTTGCTCATAGGTGAATATTTTTGGTTTTTCTCTTTGACCAGAAGCATTTTTAGCTTGCTTTGAAGCTTTCATACTGCTTTCATACTCTAAGAGTGTGGAAGTGAAGAAGATAGGTAAGAACCTTCAAACTATTTTGACCCCTTTTTCTTGCTGCCAAAGACCATGTTGCAAAATGACATGGCCGCAGTTGGAGTCAGGCACATCTGCATGCAAATATAATCTTTGTCCTCCAAAACAACATGTAGTTGCAGAAATGTTTAATAAAACTAAAACAGGTGGATGGGGAAAAACCTGATGGTGCTTGATTTGTTAACATCCTTGATAGAGTGGCAGTGTTTTCACCTTTGGAGATGACAGTGCTGGACAACTAGGACACAACTCTTCAAAGACTGGTCCTCAGAAAATCGATGAGATTGATGATCGAGTTTCCCACATTTCCTGTGGAAGGTATGGTATTTTTTTTTTTTTAGGTATTTATTGGACATTTATAGGCCGCCCTTTTCCCTGAGGGGACTCAGGGCGGCTTACAATCAAAAAGGAAGGGGAGTGTAGGACAATACAAAAGAAATGTGAACAAAAGTAAATTAAACAGTAAAACTCAACATTCACTCAGCATTCGGGAGGGGTAAAAGTAAACTTATCCCCAGGCCTGACGGGCTAGCCAGTTCTTGAGGGCTGTGCGGAAGGCCTGGACGGTGGTGAGGGTACGAATCTCCACGGGGAGATTGTTCCATAGTATGTACCATCTCTTTCCTTCTACATCTATGTGAGTGGTTACATATGTGCTTTCAAGGGAAATTGATATACCTTATATAAAAACAAAATCCATTTAAAGTGCATTGAGCACTTCTAACATTTTGGAGGCTGTTGGTTTACCAGAAACTTTATATGATGAGAGGACTATACATCTGTGACATATTTAGATACATCTGCAACATTTTTAGGGAACTTGTATTAATATGGCTATTCTAAACCATAACAATCCCAAACAGATATAGAGCAGAGTTGTTCATATGGGAAGCTGACAGTATTTTGGTTTTTCTGCAGTTATCACACTCTTTGTGTCTCTGCGTCTGGGTTGTTGTGGTCTTTTGGACGTGGTCCCCTGCAGGATAAGGAAAGTTCGGCATCGGAGAGCAGACAGGAAGAAAGAAACTGTGTTGACCTCAATGCTCTTCTGGCCCCTAATGGTACCTTTTTGTAAACACAAATCCAGAATGCAAAATAGTGTTAATACAAGAATGCATGGGGGCAACATACAGCCACATATGAGCACATTTAAGACATCTCATAGCTTTGAAAACAGATGGTTAATTCCCTTTGAAAAGTGACACCTAAAAGTCAGGTTTGATTTGAGTATATTTTATTCAGTGTTTGATTGTTGATCTTTTTGACATTCTGATCAAATGTTCTTGGAAGTTCTTTGGAGTTAAAGCTTTCTAGATTTTTGGGTTGTGCTTTACTCTAAAAGTCTAAGCTGGTATCATACAACTCACAATTTAATCCATTGGCAGGAGTATAGAAATAGAGAATTGCATAGCTATGTAATTCCATGACCAGCAAAAGCAAAATAAAGGCGTTTTTTTTTTTAATACAGTAAATTGTGAAATTCTAAACTAATCTAATATGCCCAACATTCTGGCTGCAAAATTAAACTTAATGTATGATTGGAGTGAGCACTTAATTCTCCTTCTGTTTGTCATGAAAAGAAAATGTATATTTCTGTTAGTTGAGAACAACAGATCTGCTTAATGTTTATGTAAATTTAATGAAGAAAAGAAGATTTGAGGGATAAAGGATTTATAAGCTGCAGCTGAATTCCTCCTGGATATTTCAGAAGCACCCTCATAAAGTTACACTGTAAATCACAAGAGAAAGGAAGGAGGCGAAGTTATATAAATATTGTACAATAATAATACCTGTCTGACTGCGATGAATAACAACCACAACAACAACAATAATAATAATTGGGTGGGGCCCGACTAGTAACCAATGCCAAATCCGGCGAAACAACTGGCCACTGTGATACAATTGTATAATAATAATAATAATAAATGGATATTCATTTCATTGTAGAATTGTTGGGAGTCCAAGTTTTTGCTGGAGCATATGTCAACTTTGTCAATATATTTCAGGTAATGTTTTTATTTCTTTTGTAAACTGTCTTGACTTCAACATCATTTTCAAACCATCAGTAAGCTAAGACACTAGTAATAGGCTGTATAACACTTCAAATAGATTATAGAAGATGCTATAAATGAGGACTACCTGCATTTCGTGAATACAGCTGGCCTAAATGAAATGTGTTCTTTAACTGTACACATAAGTTTCTTCTCTTTACATAGACATTTGAATGATTCATCAACTTGCAATGATATTTGCAAACACAATTTCCCAAATGTTGCACCCCCAGTTTCTACAGGAACATGAATGAGATTTGACTGTGAATGTCCGCCTTCTCAATGGTTTATATTATAAAGCGTTGGTTATGTGATATAGCAATAACACTTTTTCACTTGGGTTTTCCTTTCTTCAGGCTTCTGCGTGTGCTAATGCAGCCACCTCTTTGGAAGTCTTGCCTAGGATCAGTCAACTGGACAGAGGATTGATTGAGAAATGGAAGTCAGCAGAAATAGGAAGTGAAGCACAGCAGAATGCTATAAGGTTGCTACTTGTATTGCCTGTTTCTGATGAGAAAATTGTACTTCTGTAAGCATCAATTCAGACTATAAACTAAAGGAAATGATTTAATAGCAATAGCACTTAGACTTATATACCTCTTCACAGTACTCTCTAAGCAGTTTACAGAGTCAGCCTATGGCTCCCAACAATCTGGGTCCTCATTTTACTCACCTCAAAATGATGGAAGTCTGAGTCAACCTTGAGCCTGGTGAGATTTGAACTGCCAAATTGCAGTCAGCCGACAGTCAGCAGAAATAGCCTGCAGTACTGCACTCTAACCACTGCACCACCGTGGCTCATGCTGGACACAGTTATTTCCAAGCAAGTATAAAGCTGGGTTGGTATGCTATGGTTTGATTAATTGCTTTTCTTTTCTATCCTTTTGACAGGGAGATAAAAGAAATTTTTTCCTCGCCTCCTTGCTTAACAGCAAGCTTTTTACAAACAAGGTGAGTCGCCTCCATTGTACGCAGAAGTGCGGTTGGATTCTCGGGAGAGAATAACAAGTTCTGACTCACTGGTGCAGGGATCCCCAACCTCAGGAGCACGGGCTACTGTCTTGCTGTGGCCTATTCGCAACCAGCCCTTGTGAGTGGTGGGCTGGTGTGCATGCGTGCATTCAGGTCAACTCTCGCAAGTGGCAGTCTGGCAGGCCTGTGTGTATTCAACTCACCTTGTGCAACGTCGAGCTGCATGGATGTGCGCACCGAACTGCCACTGGTTCCCCTCTCTCCTCCCCCAGCCAGGCCACCAAGCTGCGAATATTGGGGATTGCTATACTAGTGTAACCCAAATGAATTTAACATCTGAAGAAATTGTTTGTTGCACTTATCTGCCCCCTTTCTTCCATGTGGTCAGGACAATATTTCCAGACCAGTTGTAACTTCCCAGCCAGTCAATTGGGTTACAGTGGTGGGATTCAGCCAGTTTGCACCTATTCAGGAGAACCAGTTATTAACTTTCTAAGCAATTCAGAGATCCGGTTGTTGGAAGAAATCTTATTTTGCTTTTTTCCAGGGCTAATCCTGTAAGGAAGGCAGGAAGGAAACAATCTAGTGTTGTTTCTAGCCTTATCTTTATTGCCCTGCTTACAGAAACTGGCGCTCTGGTTAACGATGAGTTGGTCACTGCCACATGGTCACATGCCCCATTGAGCCACGCCTATCTATTTGATCATTGGGGCAGAGAACTGGTTGTTAAATTATTTGAATCCCACCACTGAGAGTAGCTAATAACTCAATTAACTAATTAACCTAATTAGCTCTGTGACTGAATTAAGACTTTGATGTAAATCCATTCCAAATTCTTCAAATCTTTATGCCTGCAAAATGTCCCATTGCCTTTAAAAATGAAGGCCCTAGGCTCTTGAGATTATTCAAGGATTTCCACATTGCCACTGCTTGCAGTGCCAGATATTTGAAAAACAAATTGCAGTCATCTTCAAACTTGTTAATATCAAAAAATTGAAAATAAGAAGCAAAAATCCCTGCCATGGCTATTCTGAATCTTGCAATAACAAACACCCCATCATCTCCAAACTATATAAAAGAAAGGAAATAAAATATATTATTTGTCCTTCCCATCCATCTCCTTATTTCAGTTTTTATCTGGTTCTATACAGTAAGTTGAGGGACGTGGTGGCTCAGTGGCTAAGATGCTGAGCTTGTCGATCAGAAAGGTTGGCAGTTTGGTGGTTCGAATCCCTAACACTGCGTAACAGAGTGAGCTCCCATTACTTGTCCCAGCTTCTACCAACCTAGCAGTTTGAAAGCACATAAAAAATGCAAGTAGAAAAACAGGGACCACTTTTGTGGGAAGGTAACAGCATTCCCTGCGCCTTCGGCAGTTAGTCATGCCCACCATATGACCACGGAGTGCTGGCTCTTCGGCTTTGAAATGGAGATGAGCACTGCCTCCTAGAGTCGGGAACAACTAGCCCATATATGCGAGGGGAACCTTTACCTTTATCTATGCTGTAAGTAGGTAAGTAAGTAAATTCCCAGTGCTTTACCTGAAGAAGAGCTTTAAATCCTGAGAAGTCAATTTTCTCTTTGAAAGATCTGATGCCCAAAAGCTAGGAAATATAATGGTGGAAAAATCCCTGCCAGGCCATGGCTATTCTGAATCTTGCAATAACAAACACCCCATCATCTCCAAACTATATAAAAGGAGATAAAACACATTATTTGTCCTCCCCACCCATATCCTTATTTCAGTTCTTATCTGGTTCTATGATGTAAATAGCATTCTGTGCGCCTTTGGCGTTTAGTCATGCCAGCCACATGACCACGGAGACGTCTTTGGACAGTGCTGGTTCTTTGGCTTTGAGTTGGGAACGATTAGCACATATGTGCGAGGGAAACTTTTACCTTTACGTATGCTGTAAGTAGGTAAGTAAGTAAATTTCCAGTGGTTTATCTGAAGAGCCTTAAATCCTGATAAATCTATCTTCTCTTTGAACGATCTGATGCTCAAAAGCTAGGAAATATAATGTAGGTGGTCACTGTATACAATTTCTGAACAATAGCCTTAAGAAACATGTGATTGAGTCTTGGACATTCCTCAGAAAATGGACATTCCATTTTTCCTCCTAGATCTGATGTGTCAATGGACTGTTATATCCCAGTGAATCTTCAAGAAGCAAGAGAAGTTTTGAAGGAACTTGCTACGACAGATTGGATTGCTCAGCAGGTAAAGAAAAAATATTTTTCTTTCAATATCGGGATTATTCCTCATTGGACGGTCTGTTGATTGTTCTGTGATCAGATGAGAGAATTCATAGATGGACTGGTATATAATCCTGATCCCCCAAGTGGTACTTCCAGTTGTGTGAAGGTTGTCCTAACAGTTAGGAGAGGATTTTAAAAAACAAAATTCTAGAACACAAGGAGAGCACCTGGCCTTTAGATGCCTTCGGATAACGATTATCCGACGATTATCTCCAATTGGAATGTGACTTCTGTAAGAATTTTCTGCAGATCTCCCTGTGGAATTGGAAGCTCTGCCTCTTCATGAGTTCCAATTACACAGAAATCCTGTCCTGATGTACTCCCTTCCATCCATTGCCCATGTAGAGTACTACAGAGTAAAATCAACAAATAACATTAAGAAAAGGCTCATCCACTTTCCCCGTACCCCAACAGATGCCACAGCCCCGCTAAGATTAAAAACACAGCAGAATAAAGTTATGGAAAGCCAAGCAGGAGATGACTACACAAAGCTTTATGAGTTGAATTATCTAGAACAGGGGCATCAAACTGGATTTCTTTTGAGGGTTGGATCAGCATGGTAGTTCTCCATGGGCCAAGGGCTGGGAGCAGAGGGGCAGGAGACAGGACAGATGCCTCCTGTGACACCCTGCCAGCCAAAATCGCATAGATTAGGCCTCCTCCGAATTCCATCATCTAGCCAGTGTAGACTGGCAACTACCCGGAGGAGAGCCTTCTCGGTGGCTGCTCCGACCCTCTGGAACGAACTCCCCGTGGAGATTCGGACCCTCACCACCCTCCAGTCCTTCCGCGCCGCCCTAAAGATCTGGCTGTCCCGACTGGCCTGGGGTTAAGACTCTAACCCCACTCGAATTTGTGTGGCTGTTGTGTTTTTTTAATATGTTGTATTGTCTGTATGTTGGAAATTGTTTGTCCTTCCCCCCCCCTTTTTTTTGAACTGTGAGCCGCCCTGAGTCTCCCCAGGGAAAAGGGCGGCATACAAATAAAGGGAAAAAAAAATAGTGTGTGAAGCGGCCGCATGTGCCCCCCCCACCCCTTTTTCGGCCTGAATGTTCTCCTGCAGCATTTTGCTGGCCAAAACTCCCAGCAGAAAATGGGCCTTGCAGGATCTCCACACAACCTGTTTTTGGCTGGCAGAGTGCTGCTGGAGGCTGGGAAGGCTGAAAATGGGCCACGCGGTGGCCTCACTCACGTGGCCCATTTTGGCTAGCCGAAGCACCATGGGCCGGCCCCACAGGCCATATTTAAGCACCCTGCGGGCCAGATCTGTCCCATGGGCCTTGAGTTTGACACCCCTGATCTAGAACATAGGAGATACACAGCAAAAGGCTTGCTACCTGATCCATGCAACCTCAATCTCATGGGACAATAGTGTCTCTTGGCAGGCCCTTTCAATAGCTTCTCACTTAAGACAGATTCAGCCCTGGCAAAGTAATGTCTGATCATGCAACCTAGTGCTACACCATAATGGGCTGCAATTCAGGAGCGGGCAGGGCAACAATTGTTCCTTTTTACACATCTGCTTTTCTTCTGAAACTAGATAGATCTGTAACCTACTGTTTTTCAACAGATCGGTTTTTCTGTATTGAACGACCTGACTTCTGCTCTTCCGTGGGATACTCCTTACCAAGAAGCTCTTACTATTTTTCTTCTGGTGCCTGAGTGCTGTGTTGCTCTTGAAGCACACAGTATACCGACGCTAGCTTTTATGTTTGCAGAAAATGTGATAAGTCTGAGGGAGGACTGTTCCAGCATTCTAGGTGAGTTTGGAACAATTCTGCTTTTCTCTTTTCACACATCCTGTGTGTCCTCATTTATATATTACATTCCTCAGTCTCCCACCTCAAGAGAATTCTACGTTTTCTCAGCAAAAGCAGTAGAGCCATAAGCATTGCAGTTATCACAGAGGTCATTTTATCCAAGATAGTTATCTGGTGTATGTTTGAACCCGTCCAGTGAAGGGGAATCTATGTCTTCATGATCTATGTCCATTGTTTGATGGCTCCGACTGTAGTGCTTCCCTGTAGATTTATCTCATTGGTTCTGAGCTTGCCCTCCAGGGTAACAAAACTAGTGTATTCTCTTTTTATGTGACAAATGTTTGTTTGTTTGTTTGTTTTGAAGCCATCCAACTTTGAGTGACTTCCATTATAAAATAAGGAAAGAGAAAGAATGAAAACAATCCTGGATATCTGAAAGTCAACACCTCAAAACATTCCCCAGAAAAAAGAAAAAACAAACAAGTGGAACTCAACAGTCACCCTAATCCTAGACCAGGGATCAAAGCCATGTTTTCAGGGGTTTTCAGAAACATGTTTTATGGGACCCCCCTTGAGGACATCAAAAAAAGATTCTGAAGTCCTAAAATGTGACCTACAATGCGCTCACAATGGTGTTTAAAGCCTTAAACGGCTTAGGTGCAAGTTACTGACGGGAATACAGTGGTGGAATTTAGTCCAGAGTCACAGGAGCAGTGGTGGGTTGCAGGTGGTGCGCTCCGGTACTGGCGTACCGGAGCCTGCCCAGAGCACCATGTACCGTTCCGGTACAGTGCTCCGGAGGGCCCACTCTCCCGCTCGAGCTCCTTACCTGTCCTTTAAAGCCTTCGGCGTTTTGCGCACATGCATGGCGCGTACAGCGTCTGTGTGACACTCCAATGAGCAACTGGAGCGTTGCGGAAGCATCGCTGGCAGCTACAACGCAAACGCACACTGAGTGTGTGTGTACGCACGCTGCACGCATCCATGTGGACGCTGCACGCATCCATGTGGTACTGGTTGGAACGGGATCTGGAACCCACCACTGCACAGGAGGGAGGTGCTCTTCCAGCATAGCTTGGAGTCTTTGGTAGGCAGGGTGAAGATGAATCCCTCCTGGCAGTTCACCAGGTATATCTAATAGTTATGTAGATAAGTGCCTTAGTCTGGCTAGATTAATGTTAGACTGAATAAACCAAGTACTACACAAGGGATTACTTCGGAGATAGGTTGCTACCAGTTCACCCCGTTTCGGCCGAACCGATAGTAGAACGTTGGCTTGGGTTGCAGAACCGGCAGCGACCCAGGCTGGCCACGCCTCCGAACTGGTTCCCTGGTCACCACTGCCGTTGCTGTTGTTTTTTTGTCCTTTTATAATCTTCACATGCGCAGAACTAATTACAGGCGACTGTGCATTCACACGCAGCGAACAAACCGGCAGTAACACACCCACCCCTGGGTTACTTCGGTGTACAGTGTTACTTTGGTACACATCGTTAATTGGTTCCATAAGTGATGAATACTAAAAAGTATGAGTCCCAAACAAATCATGTTACTTACAAGTTACCTTTGTTTCAGCTGGGAATAACTTTCTTGTCTGTCCCTTTTCCTATGTCAGCCACCTTCCCAGCATAGTCAACTTCCTGTCCGTTCTCCATAGCCCTCCCCTTCTTCCTTGAAGTTTGAAGTTTTATTTTATTTATATGCCGCCCTATTCCCTATAGGGACTCAGGGCAGCAAACAACTCAAACGGGAAAGGGAACATACAAATACAAAACAGGCATTTAAAATAACCAACAACCACACCTGTCGAGAGGGGAAGGGAGCTCATCAACCCCAGGCCTGCCGACACAGCCAGGTCTTAATAGCTTTTCGGAAGGCCAGGAGAGAGGTGAGGGTCCGAATCTCCGCGGGGAGTTTGTTCCAAAGGGCCGGAGCTGCAACAGAGAAGGCCCTCTCCCGGGTCGTAGCCAGATGGCATTGGCTGGTGGATGGAACCCGGAGGAGGCCGACCCTGTGCGATCTAATGAGTATTTGGGAGGTAATTGGCAGCAGGTGGTCTCTCAAGTACCCAGGTCCAATACCATGAAGGGCAAACACACTCCTATCACAGTGTGTCGAGTAGTAAATGAACATCGAGTACCGGACAACATTTTCGCATCAAAATATGTCGAGTACCAAATTCGACAAGTTTTGAAGCTGTGGGGTACCGAGGTAACACTGTAGTTGCTTGATTGTTCTTCACCTATAGACATTAATCTTGGAATCTAGACTACAATTAAGATTGATTTTCTACTCCTCAAAATATTGTTTATTTCTTCTGCAGCCTCATCAAGGATTTTCCTCATTTTGGCTTACTAAGCATATGATTGATTCTGTCTATATTTTTAATGACTTGAAACTATCTTTCTTTCAGAAAATTATTGGTCCTTGTTGCCCGGTCCGTTTTTCGAACAAATCGTTCAAATGTTGAAGACATGTGTGTCAGCCATGTTGCCTTGTTATAACAATTCCCCCAAAGACAAGACATGGATTGGTACCCTCAAAGTGCTTAAAAAGCTGTATAAGGTATGTCTGGTGACTTGGAAGTGATTGTGGAGAATTCGTACTGCCTCTTGATACAAAACCCATGGCTTTGACCTATAAATATTTTCCTTCAAGGTCAACATGAAGGCTGAATGCCAACTGCAAACAAGTATCTTCTGTATAGACGAAATTGCTCAAAAAATTGACCTAAAAGAAGATTATTGGTATTTACAGGAAGACATTGTAAGTATAATTTTGCATGGTCTCTTGGCCTTGTGTAGAAGGAAAGTATTAAGAGCTCATGAAGCTTAGACAGAGGTGAAATGTCCTTGGATTGGAATATATTCTTGCTTTATTCTCCTCAGTTGAAAATATTTTGATCAAGAAACCTGGGTTAAAACATCAGGCGAATCCGTAATGTGGTTTGGTTTTTGCTTAGCCTTTTAGAACAGAGTAATACAACTGATTGCTGGTGAAAACTCTGACCAGCCAGGTCAGCTTCAGAACTTATCGCAGTCTGATTCAGCACAGCTAATTGGCAGGTAGATGGGACTGCCAGAATACCCCCAATCAGTTCTTCCAAGCTGCAAGGATTGCCACAGACCATAATTGCCTCCATGCCTCGCGTTTTTGGCCTCTGGTGGGGGTGGGTGGGGCTAAATTCTCTGCATAAGACGCACCCACATTTTCACTCTCTTTTTTGAGGGGCGGGGGAAAGGTTTGTCTTATACTCCGAAATATTGATGCAGGGTGGAAGCCAAAGGGACAAAGGCCAATTGGGAAGCAAAGAAGGTTTTATGAGATATTCTTTTGTTTCAAAAGATTTACATTTTTTCCCCTTTGCAACATGCAGGAATTCCCAGAAGTGAAGTTAATCTCTTTCTGCCGTTTTCCTTTCGTCTACAACGTAGCAACCAAGAGGGAAATACTTTATTGTGGGTCCTCTGAAGAACAAGAGGTAAAGAATATTTTTTAATGCTTATTGGAGGGTTGGTGGGGTTTCTCTTATTTGCAAAAAAAGGTGCAATTTTTTTTCCAGTGCAAAAAAAATTGGGCTTCGGATAGAGGAGTGGAAATGTGCCAGCCTGGGGAAAGATTGATCAAGAATTTGCTTTGGGGAGGGTGGCATACCATTTGTGTAGAGCAGTCTTTTTCAATTTTGACAAGTTTAAGAGGTATGGACTTCAGTTCCCAGAATTCCCCAGCCATCCATGCTGGATAGGAAATCCTGGGAATTGAGGTCAACACCTGTTAAAGTTGCCATGGGTTGAGTTAGAGCCTTGGTTATTGAACCCCTTTGTATCTTATGGATGAGACCACAAAATTATTTTATATTTGCAGCATTCAAAATGTGATATGGAGCAAACTCCCCTCCCCCCGTAATTGGCAGTAATACGACCACCATTGAGCTCAAAATCTCTGTTGCTAAATCAGACCTTTGTTTAAGGATGTTTTGCCCCCTATTCTAAATTTTCTTGCCACATTTGTTAAGTGAATCACTACAATTGTTAAGGGAATCACTGCAGTTGTTAAGTAACATGTTTGTTAAGTGAATCCAATAACCTTCTTCAGCTCTGACTGGGTAGTGGGGAATGGAAGGATTTAAATGACCAGCTGTCTGCAAGAAATATAAATCCTTCCGTTCCCTACTACCCAGTCAGAGCTGAAGAAGCTTCTGGGATGAGAAGCGAAATATCTTCAAAGAAAACACAAGAAAGTCCAGTTGCCTCTTGAAAAAAGCACCTTTGGGAAAGCCATGAGCTGGATGACTGAGGATTTCTATAGACATTTAAGGAAATGGTTGAATGCTGTTAAGTTATTTGGGGAGAAAATGCTTAAATATAAACACCATCATCCAAATCACCTTAAAAGCAGGTTTCCTTTGATTTGCTTACATTTCTTCTATGATAAAGTGTGAAAAATTTTCATTGGTTTTTTATCTCTTTTTCCCCTGGACTTCTCCAGGTTTTAAAAATGACAGGTTATTGTAAATTGTTCTTCCATTCTTGGCTGGGAAATAGTGGCCCACCAGAACCCCCTTTCTTGATTCTGGACGTGCGACGCCCCTTTCTCGTTGAAGACACCTGGCACAAGCTTAGTATAATGAAGGACACCAACCTGAAAAAGCAAGTGCTGGTGAGTTACCATTGGTCTTCCGATGCAGTTACCTGAGCTTTGAACCTGAGAATTCACTGGCATAGCCTTCAAAATTAGAACTGCATTTTTTAAAATCTATTCATAAGGTTGTTTGTTTACTCGCTATTTATTTCTATCAGTTATACAGATAGTCCCCGACTTACAACACCAACTGAGCCCACAATTTCGGTTGCCAAGTTGTTACCGTATATACTCGAGTATAGGCCGACCCGAATATAAGCCGAGGCACCTAATTTTACCACAAAAAACTGGAAAAGTTATTGACTTGAGTATAAGCCTAGGGTGGGAAATGCAGCAGCTACCGATAAATTTCAAAAATAAAAATAGATACCAATAATGCCATTGCCCATTGAATAACATATACAGCCTGCCTGTGCCCATTAAATATACAGTAGCCATTGTAAAAATTTGCTCTGCATAACAAATTATTATCACACAATACCGGTGTATTCAATGAAATACTTCACTCACCTCATGATGCTGATGTCCCGCTGTGATGATGATGTCCCGCCTCCTATGACACACAGCACAGTGATTCCTATCATTGGATCACTGTACCAGAGGAGGTGGGACATCGCTATGTGGCTGCTTGCCATAACAAGGAGGAGGTGGGACATCGTTGCAGAGCGGCAGGAGGGGGAGGAAGGGGAATCGTAAGATAGCTCTGCATTACATTAGAACGTGAGGAGGGGGGATGGTGCGGTGCACGCTGCGCGGCAAACTGACACAGAGGGAGGGGAAACTCAGGGGCGCTGGGCCATTCACGAGCGTCACCCAGCGGCATGGCCCCGCCCCTTTTTCTCCTCCATTTCGGGCAAATTTTTCACTGACTCGAGTATAAGCCGAGGCGGCTTTTTTCAGCTCAAAAAGTGGGCTGAAAAACTAGGCTTATACTTGAGTATATACAGTAAGTAACTTTTGCCCCATTTTATGCCTTTTTTTGTCAGTTGTAATTGTTAAGTTAGTAACAGTTGTTAAGGGAATCTTATCTTCTCCACTGACTTGTCAGAAGATTGCAAAAGATGATCACATGACCCCAGGATACTGCAGCCTTCATAAATGAAGGCCGTTTGTCAAGCAACTGAATTTCGATCATGAGGATGCTGCAATGTTCATAAATGTGGAAAACTGTCATTTCAAAAGATCATTAAATGAATGGTTGTAAGTCAAGGATTAGCTGTATTTTGCCTTAATTCTAAGAAACTAGAAACAATGTACAGGTTGAAGGTTACCTATAATGTTTCTGTACCTAACAGCGGTGGAATAGCTTGGCTATTCCAGCCAATGAGTTCAAAAAACATGAAACCCTTTTGACCTTCAGCAAATGTAGAGCTTTTCTGCTCTGAAGAATACAACGTTTTTCAGCTTTCTTCGTTCATCTGAAGAAAGATGTTTGTGTTTCAATTCTTTCATGCCATTCTTAAAACTACAACTTCTCAAATTTTGCAGAATCCTGAGTGGCCTGGGCATTCAGAAACCTTGGGGACCCTAGCAAAGATTTTGAAGCAGGTGGGAGGGGGATTATGGTAGGAACCATTCAGAGGCAGCTTCCTGTAACTATCTGAGATCTGCTTCCAGCCATTGCTCTAATGGGGCACAAATGAGATTACTGGATGAAGGCGAAATGCAATCGTTAACCTCTGCTTGAGAGCTTTTATGGACACTGATTCCTCAATTGTCTTTTCTCAGTGAAGTCAACAGATGCCTTGAACTATCCCAAAGGGGCTTTTGCAAACTAGACTTCCTTGTTGTTGTTGTTTTTTCAAAAGAAAAAACAAGAAAGTCCAGTTGCCTTCTGGAAAAGCACCTTTGGGACAACCATGACCCGGATGATTGAGAATCTCCATAGCCATTCTTTGGATTACTTTTCCTTTCTTCTTTACTTTTTTTTGGCAGGTTCAATTTGAAAATGAAATGCCTTATTTGGGAGATAAAGGTTTCGTGGTGGAATTCTTTTCAGAGGTGTTTGAGAAGGTGGTACAGCCAGAATATGGGATGTTTATGTATTGTGAACACTCTTCCCCAATGTGGTTTCCTCCCAAGGTAAGTTTATCAGACTCCAGTCCAAATGAACTCCATTCATCAAGATGATATCTACCAACCCCACCCCCATTAAGCCAAGGTGGGACATTGGATCTTAATATGGAAAATATGTGCAAGTTGGATTTGTGAAGTTGTATGCCTGATCTTTTGTTCATTGGGAAACAAATGTCTTGGAAACACCCAACTGAGGGGTTATGGGGATTTTTAATCCCAACACCTCTCCCCCCCCCCCAAAAAAAAAGTGTGGGAAAGATGCCTTCAGGGACTATAAAACTTGAGCTGAATGAAAGGAAGTATTTAGCCACTCCGCAATTTGCACATTGATAAAGAGCACTAATTTGAAAGTAAGTGTGATGTCTTACAGGGTAATATCAGAAATCTGGCAGGAAGAGATAAGACTTTTCATAAGGTCACTCTATTTCGCTATTAGCTGCAGGAAAATACGGATTAATTCCTAGGTGCAGAGAGAAACAAGCGATCCAGTTTGGTCTAATAGTTAAGGTTGCAAGTTAGAAATCTGGAGCCTGTGAGTTCGAGCCCTGCCTTAGGCCTGAAAGCTAGCTGGATGATCTTGGGCCAGTCACTCACTCTGAGTCCAATCATTCTGATAGGGTTGTTCTTGAGTGGAAAAGAGGAGGAAAACCTTGATTTAATTATAAAAATAATGAAGGCAGGATAAAAATAAATAAAGTAGGCTCTAGTAGAGTATCAAAGTACAACTAGAGCTGGAGATTTATATCCTAGGTCAGGGGAGTCAAACTATTTCACGGAGGGCTGCATCGTTGTGTTGATCTGGGGGGAGTGGCCAGCTTGACATCACTCATGTCAGGGGGTGTCTGTGGAGGCGCGAGTGCTCTGCCAGCGAAAATGGGCTCCTGAGTTCCATTTTCTGCTTTGACAGCATCCTGCAACCCTCTTCTAGCATAAACAGAGGTTGGGAAGGCTGCCTGCAGCCATCGCAAGCTCCATTTTCTGATGTGATGGGACTCTGCAACCCTCTACCAGGGAAAACAGAGCTTGGGAGGACTGCATGTGACCCTCACGAGCTCCGTGTTTGCTGGTAGAAACCAATCCATCACTGTTTCCAGGGGTGGGGCTCAGGCCAGATCTAAGCACCGCACGGGCCAGATCCGGCCCCTGGACCTTTAATTTGACACCCTGTTCTAGGTGGTCTAATACTGCTCTTCATCTTGCTAGGCTATTTATCCCATTGTAGAAATATGTGTCTCTTTAAATATTGCAAAAGTAATCTGTATTCCTTCTCATTGACTCTGCTTGTTGGGAGTTATGCTGATGTTCTCTTGCTGTTTTGTTTTTGCAGCCTTCTATGGAGAAGAATAAATATCACCTTTTTGGTATTCTCTGGGGACTCTCAATAGCCAACCAAGTCACTGCCTACCTACCTTTCCCACTTGCTGTCTTTAAAAAGCTGCTTAACAAGAAGCCCACTCTCAGTGATGTGAAAGAGCTAAGCCCTGTCCTAGGAAGGTAAATGAATTCAGTCCTATCAACTCACTAGGGATATTGAGTCTTAACTGATTTTATCTAGTTGTTGCACTCACCCTACAACTGACAAAACCATGTTTCTGTGTCAAAGAATGGGCCAAAAGGAATGTGGTTTAAGATGATTTGGCCAAGGTATAGAGATCAGAAAATCGTTTGTCATTTCTCCCCTCATCCCTTCTGCAGTAGGAGGCTTCTCTTGATTTGAGTTGTCATAACGGAGTTGTCAAACTTCCAGTGTCACGTTGCCATTGTGATGTTTTGCAATGTTTTTTTCCCTTCATAGAGCTGGGGTGGGCATGGCCTGCCTGTAATGCATCCGGCCCACAGGCTGCCAGTTTGACACCTCTGGAGTAGAAGATCCCCAGTTACATAGCTGTAATGGCTGACAGAGATAGTGCTCTCTATGCATAACCAAAGGCAAGAAGTCTTGAATTGGACACCTCTGATCTAGGAGAAGGAACATTCTTTTTTGCCCATTGTAACTGCTCAGCCTATTTTAGTAAATCCCGGTATGACCCAAATCCCAATAGAAACATGTCCCCTTTAAAATTGGAGCCACTATTTGTCCTGGGAAAAGGTATTCCCCACTAGCTTAATTTTTAAAATTATCTGGGCCCAAAGGTTTTTCTGGAGCAGTCATACAAACATCTCCTTGACTATCTGGCTCTAGCTAACTTTCAGCTCCATCACTAGATATGATGGCTCAAAAGGGGGAAGCTTGAGTCTATTCATGGTTGCATGGACCGGTCTGGAGATCTTGTTCATCTTCTCGGGCTTATAAAAATGTGAAACCATTCCAGTATGTATTTTTGATTGGCAATGTTTTAATCTCTGCTGAAAGAACTTCACATAATATTTTATTTTCCATTTCCTTTTGTTATCAAGGAGTTTGCAGAGAGTTCTCGAGTATGAACATGATGATATGGAAGATGCGTTTGGGCTATCTTATTGTGTGAGTCCCTGCCAAGTCCCTGCATCCTTTCATGATGCCTCCCCAAATGCTTAATAACTCGGAATAGGTATTAAAAATGAAAGAAAACCTGGGCTGGTAAAATCAGTTAAAAGGTGGAAAAGTTTACCTTGCTGCAAGTGAACAAATTAAGCTGGAATAC
Source organism: Thamnophis sirtalis (assembly GCF_051295495.1). Classification (NCBI taxonomy): domain Eukaryota; kingdom Metazoa; phylum Chordata; class Lepidosauria; order Squamata; family Natricidae; genus Thamnophis; species Thamnophis sirtalis. The sequence goes on from NW_028261390.1 coordinate 12,621,232, forward strand.
ATAGGTGAATGATGCTAGAGACATCATTCTGAGTCTTGTCTTTAGAAGAGAGTCTTCAGAGGTGTGGTCAGAAATTTCAAGATGGCATCAATGATAGTTTAATGGTGCGGTGGCCTAGAGATAGTTTAATGGTGGTGGCCTAGAGGTGGAGCTCTCATCTCACAATCAGAAGGCTGTGAGTTCGATCCTAGGTAGAGACAGATATTTCTCTCTCTGGGCACACTAATAATATATCCGCTGAATAAAACTCCACATTGGCAACAGGAAAGGCATCCGGCAAGTAAACACTCAGCTCCATTCAGTTGTCCAGACTCCACCCCGCAAGGAATTATGGGGTCATTAAAAGATGATGATGAAGATATCAAATTTGTGCAGCATTTGGATCAATGATAGTTTAGTCCAAGCTCAGCTTGGTTTTTTTATGTCACTTTTTTTACCACAACCTGCAAACACACTTGGACCCTCCAGAGAAGAGCCACTAAAGGCTGAAATCTCATTCACACAACACATTAAGTCATAAGCTGATTTGTTTAGGGTTGGTATGCTATGTGAATCCAAGGTTCATGACCTTGTTATAAAGTTTGATTGTTGTCTGAGTCTTCTTGGTTATTCAGTAAAATGCAGTTATGGGAAACCATGGCTTGAGACTATGTGTGAAATGGTCAAAGCATTTATTCACACTGCGTCATTGGCTGAAACTACTGATGCCAACTATCCAGAGACTATACTAACACATTAATTTTAGCTTTAACAGATTTGCCTAACCTGCAACAATTTTATTTTTCAGATTTCCTGGGACAGCATGGATGTAGACTTGATTGAAAATGGCATTTTGACAGCTGTAAACCAGGCCAATAAGTATGTAATAATGACTCTTAAAATGAACTCTCCAAAGGTGCTTTGTTACAGCTCAGATGATCCCCACCCACAATGACCAGTGATGTTAGAAGTAATGGGGGATCATAGTTCAAGACATTACTAAAGCACCATATAGTTACTGGTATCCACAAAACCTTTGAATTTCTATGGGACTTTTAAAAATTTCTTCAGATCTAAACTACAGGTAGTCTTTGAGTTATGATCACTCACAGCAGTTCAAAATTTCCAATTGCACTGAACAACAGGAACTTCTGACGCAAAGTTGTGGCTGTTGCAGTATCCTTGTGGTCATGTGACCATGATCATTGTGCAGGGGTGGGTTTCTCGCCCCGTTCCAACCGGTTCGGTTGGAACGGGGCCGGTGGCGTCCTCGTGCACGCGCGCAGTGCACGCATGCGTACTAGCGCCTGTGCGATGCTCCAGCTGCTCCTGGAGGATCGCGCAGGTGCTGTATGCGTTCTGCGCATGTGTGGAAGCGCAGAACTCGTCAAAACCAGGTAAGAAACGCGGGCGGGTGGGTGGATCCTTCGGCGTTCCCGGAAGTTACTTACTTCCGGGTTCGCCGACCAACCGGTTCGCGGGGACCGCCGCGAACCGCCTGAAACCCACCCCTGTCATTGTGGTACAAAAACATATCTCCAGTCTAACTATCTCTTGCAAATATCTAATTAAAGAGAACATTAATTAGGATGGACTGGGTAAGTTTAATAAAAAGAAGGACTAGGGGAGACATGATAGCAGTGTTCCAATATCTCAGGGGTTGCCACAAAGAAGAGGGAGTCAAACTATTCTCCAAGGCACCTGAGGGCAGGACAAGAAGCAATGGGTGGAAGCTAATCAAGGAGAGAAGCAACTTAGAACTGAGGAGAAATTTCCTGCCAGAACAATCAATCAGTGGAACAACTTGCCTCCAGAAGTTGGGAATGCTCCAACACTGGAAGTTTTCAAGAAGATGTTGGATAACCATTTGTCTGAAATGGGATAGAGTTTCATATCTAGGCAGGGGGCTGGACTACAAGACCTCCAAGGTCCCTTCCAACTCTGCTATTCTATTCTATTAACAAATAAATGTAAACCGATACCATAGTTTTAGATTTATGAGCAGCGTTAACCAAATTTCCCCAAAAGAGATCGGATTCTGAACCCTGATAAATTTATTTAAAGGCCAAGAATTTGACCTTGAAAAAAAATGAGTCCTATTTTCTACTTTTTAAAGGAAAGACTATGTTGACAAATACGTGGATTATATATTCAACAAATCGGTGGATGATGTTTTCAGTGAGTTCAGGAGAGGATTTTACAAAGTCCTGTGTGAAGAGCTAGTTGGCATCTTTGAGCCTGAACAACTAATGGAAGTGACAATTGGAAATGCCAATTATGACTGGGATTTGTACGAAAAGGTAAGTGGATGGAGAGATGTTATTTTATGATAAGGACCTTTAGGAGGAGATCATGATTGGAGGGATGGAACTATGCCTTTAGCTAGAGCATTATTTTCAATTGGCATGGATAGGGTTTGGTAAATGGAATTAATTGTACTCCATCACAACTCCTAGCTTATCAAATAAGTGAATGATAGAATTGCCTGGATGGCATTTAGGAGTTTGAGCATGGCTGCAGATAAAGTTGCTAAAGCCAATTCTTCCTTCCTTCTTTTTTTCTTTTTTCTCCCTCCCTCTCTCCTTTTGTTTTTCCTTTTTTTATTTTTCCTTCTTTCCTTCCCTCTTTTCTTTTCTTCTGCTGCCCGTCTCATTGTTCTAGTGACTCTGAGTGACTTATAGAATGATAGCTACTGTATATATGCTTTTTAACTAGTCCAGTTTTTTATTCTTATTGGTTCTTGATTTTTCCCCACTGTCTGATTGATTATTCTTGCACTGAAGAATGCTCAGTATTTGGGCATATACAGCTCAACGCACCCAACCATAAAGATGTTCTGGGAAGTTTTTCATAAGCTGAGTTTGGAGGATAAAAAAAATTTTCTGGGTAAGTATCTGTATGCGAGTACTTCTAAAGATATTGAAGGTGAATTTCCTTCAGTGTTATGAGCTGTTATGAATGTTAGCAGAAGGCATTCATCTCTCTCCAAAAGCTTCTTTTAAAATAAATAGTCAAGGAATTGAAATGATAATTGAGAAGCAACTCTATACAGGTAGTCCTAGACTTACAGTAGTTTGTTTAGTCATCGTTCAAAGTTACAACAAAAATGAACAAAGTGACGTATGACCATTTTTCACACTTATGACCATTGCAGCATCCCCATGGTCACAGGATTTACATCTGCATGCTTGACAACTGCTTCATATTTATGACGGTTGCAGTTTCCCAGGGTCATGCGATCCCCTTTTGCGAACTTCTGACAAGCAAAGTCAAGGGGGAGGCCAAATTCACTTAACAACCATGTTACTAATTTAACAACCGCAGAGATTCCTTTAACAAATGTGGCAAGGAAAGACATAAAACGGGGCAGAACTCACTTAACAAAGGTCTCGCTTAACAACAGAATTTTTGGGTTCAATTGTGATTTTTTTTAAAATTATGTACTGTCTTATATGTTAAAAGTTTGTCTCCCTTTGGGTTGTGAGCCGCCCTGAGTCCCCCCCAGGGAAAAGGGCGGCATATAAATAAACTTCAAATCCAAATCCAAAATCCTAAGTTGGGGACTAACTGTCCATTCCATTCATAACCCGAGGATTTGGGGAGTGAATCTCATACCTTGAACGAGATCATGTCCTTCTTTTGCCCACACGTTGAATGTGAGGCACGTTAAGTGCACATGAGGTATTTCAGGGTGGGGAAGGCTATTTGGGGGGGGGGGGTAATGATGGAACAGGCCATCTGCCTAAGACCACCCAAGGCCTCCCCGGCCCACTGAAGTACCTCATGATTCCCACAATTGCTTTCCTCCCCACACCGAGTCACTTACCTTGTGTAGATCCAGCAAGTAGTCGCCTCTCCAGCCTCTCAGTCATGTACTACCCCTCTGCAGTTCCCTTCGGGCCTCCGCAGGCCTCGCCTGGCACGTTGCTGGCCAAAATGCAGCTTCTGAGGGGCACTGTGCTCCATTTCAACCGGCAACGTGCCGGGTGAGGCCTCTTCTGAGGGCCAAATGTGCCCATTAGAAGCTCCATTTAACCAACAACGTGCTGGGTGATGCCTCTGGAGGCCTGAATGGAGCTTCCCATGGGCATATCCGCCCCTCAGAAGCTGCATTTTGGCCAACGTGCCAGGCGAGGCCTCTGGATGCCAGAACGGAGCATCTGAGGGCAAACCTGCTCCTCAGAAGCTGCATTTCAACTGGCAAATGTGCTGGGCGAGGCCTCTGAAGACCTGCCTGGAGCTTTCGAAGGGCACATCCGCCCCTTAGAAGCTGCGTTTTGGCCAACGTGCCGGGTGGGGCCTCTGAATGCCAAAACGGAGCTTCTGAGGGCCAAATGCGCCCATTAGAAGCTCCATTTTAATCAGCAACATGCTGGGTGATGCCTCTGGAGGCATGAATAGAGCTTCTGACAGGCGTATCTGCCCTTCAGAAGCTGCATTTCGGCCAACGTCTCGGGTGAGGCCTCTCTATGCCAGAACAGAGCTTCTGAGTGATGGATCTGCCCCTCAGAAGCTCCATTTCAGCTGGCAACCTGCAGGACGAATGTTGCAGAGCCTCTGGTTGTTCGTTAGGATGAACAACTGCCGTGGTGATACAAGATTCCTAGTTTCGGGGCTTGTTCATAAGCGCTAGGGGGGCGGTAATTGCGCAACTTTGAACATGCCCTAAGGAAACGGTTGTAACCTGGGGTGGGGGGATTATCTGTATAGGGCTGGATTGGGAGTCATCACTACAATTGATGCCAATAGGGCAACATAAGTTTTATTCAATCTTTTTCGAGCCAATATTATCCTGAGTCAAAGAATCCCGTGTTCTTAGATCTGTCTGTGTTCCCCCTAATATTCTCTGTTTAACTGACGACTGTGTCCCATACTTCTAGTGTTTTTGGCAGGAAACGACAGGATCCCTGTGACAGGAATGCCACCTTGGAAGATTTCTTCCCCTAATTTGCCCTCCGAGGATTTTATGCCTGAGGCTGACACCTGCTTCCATTTTTTATTGCTGCCCATTTACTCAACAAAACAAAAACTGGAGGAGAAGCTTCTCCAAGCTATCCGCAACAATCGTGGCTTTGGGAGATTTGTCTGAGTCTGAAACAGGAGCTTGAAGATGCCACCTTGGAAAGCTGTTTGACCACAGATGGGAGAAGAGATTGTTGCAAGGGGTTTGGGTTAGATGACTGTTCCGTGATTTTATTGCTTGATTTAGAAATTAAAAGTTACCTAAATATATAGTACTTTACAAAATATGCTGTTTTGTCTACCATGTAAATTAGATTGGGTCAATAGGTTCCTTTTAATGATGTGAAAACAAAAAAATTGAGGTTGTGTGTTATTATCTCTATGCTACTGCACCAAAGAGCCAGTGCTTTTCTGTTTCTTTTCCCCTTTCCCATAACCTTTTTCCTTTTCCCCTCCACATCCCCATTTCCCCATTATTTTCATTTTTCTTAGTATTTCTGAATTGTATAGTTTGATAAAATAATAAAGAAAATTGAACCACAAACAAAACCTCTGGTTGTTGTTGCTAAATGCAGTGTGTGTGTGTGTGTGTGTGTGTGTGTGTGTGTGCGCGCGCGCCATCTGATTTAGTAGTGGAAGATCAATGTTAGCCATTTGAGTGGCAAAGAAAGAGATTTTGGGACATTTGCCAGCCTGGGTTTCATGCGTTTTGCCAGCTTCGCAAAGGGCCTGGAGTTGCCTTGGCCAGGTGTGCATCAACAGTGGGAGGAAGAAGATGGTTAAGGACAAGGTGGTACAGGGAAGCCAAGAGGAGAGAGATGGAGGAAGATAGGACTTTAGTCCTAAGCATGAATGGGCTGCCAAATGCCTGAATTTTGGTCCCATGACCACAGGCACATTGCAACAGCTGTAACTTCAAGGACTGGTTGCAAGTACCATTGCTTCAGCACCAGTGGTGGGTTTCAAAAATTGTTCAAACCGACTCTGTGGGTGTGGCTTCCTTTGTGGGAGTGGCTTCCTGCCCATGTGACCGGATGGGAGTGGCTTGCCATCCATGTGACCGGATATGAAGATGCCGACAACACTTGTCAGAACCACCTTAAATTACCTCACACACAGAACTGGCATGCATAAGAATATGATGTAAATTTGTTTTTTAAAAGGCATCTTTGGTTTGCGTTAAAACAACTTCAACACACGCAATGTTCTGATTGCACCACAAACGCAGTAGTCATCCTTAACTTTCACAGAGGCACTGAGTTTTATAAATATGAGCATGATAGTGTAAAATCCAAGGACCAGTGGTGGGTTTCAAAAAATTTTGGAACCTCTTCTGTAGGTGTGGCCTGCTTTCCGGGTCCACTGGTGGAACCTCTTCTAACCAGTTCGGTACATTTGATGAACCGGTTCTACCAAATAGGTGCGAACTGGTAGGAACCCACCTCTGTTCAGCACTGTCATAAAGTCAGTCACTGAAGGAATGGTTGTTCAGTGAGGAATATCTGTCGTGATACTAAAACCCAAAGGAGGAGAACTTAATCCAGTGTGTCGGATGTCAATGTAACTACCCTGAGCTTCATAGAAAATGCACGCAGTCATAAAAGTCTGTAAAGCTGCTCAGTCATCCAGGTCATGGCTATCCCAAAGGAGCTTTTTCAGTAGGCAACTGGACTTTCTTCTTTTTTCTTTTGAAGACATTTCACCTCTCATGGAAGAAGCTTCTTCAGCTCTGACAGGGTATGGGAAATGGAAGGATTTATACTCCTTGCAGACAGCTGGTCATTTGCATCCTTTTAGAGGATCGTTGAAGCACTTGGCACATAGATAAACCTACTGGGAGAAATATCCAGGTCCAATTCCAAGCCGGGAGAAAGGCACTAGAGACAAAATGGAGGATGATTGGAAAAAGGGTCCATTTATTGAACAGAACTACCACTCTCAACAAAATAGAGTTGAGAGTGGGTGCATTTTTATTCCTCCTTTGGAACAGCTTCCTGTTCCTGTGCAAGAACATGTCCTCTAATATTCTATTGGCTGTTGTCAGATTCCTAGGGGGTGATGGCTGGCTCTATAGGCAAAAGAGGAAATGCAAATCCTAGGTGCTTGTCTGAGCTCCCAGCTTTGGTTGAAGTTTGGACTGCTGAGAAGACACAATGAAGGGGCTTGTGTTCCGAAAGGGTGTGGAGCAATTCCTCTTGTGCCTTAATGGCTTTGTCCTATGTTGGATCTGGAGTGAGGGCTAATCCTGATATTCTGCCTTTGTTCAGACTTTGAGTTTCAAAATAGCCAGTCTTGAATGGACTGTTAAGGAAAGGGAGGGAGTTGCTTTCTGCCTCTAAAAAAACATTTCTCCCTTTGGGGAAATATAATATTCTGCCTTTTTTTTAATATTCCTCAAAATATTTCATTCTTCTTGGAGGTGTAGGCTCTGACTTTCTACACTTTCCCCCCTCTGCAACCATCCAGCAGGACTGGAAAGGGACTTGAACAACTGGGCGGGGCTGGCCTGGAAGGCAGGGTTGTTTCCTTGTATTACATCAAAGCTGAGCAGTTCAAAGTGATACCCAGTGAGGGGGAGGACTGAACTCCGCGCTGGGAGAAACCTCGAGGTGAAAGAGCCAGAGACCAAGGATCCAAACGCGCCATGCTCTTCGGTTGGGGCGACGGCTCCTACGGGCAGCTGGGCTCGGGCGAGGAAGGGGCTTCCCAGCCGGTTCCTCTCCGTTGCAATCCGCTAGCGGTTGGCGGGCAAGAAGTGGCCCTGGTGGCTTGCGGGGAGCGGCACACGCTGCTGCTCCTGGCCGACGGGAGCCTAGCATCTTGCGGAGACAACACCCAGGGACAGCTGGGGAGGAAGCTCCCCGCGGAACGGCAGCGATGCTACCTGGCAGGTAGGTAACGGGCAGGGGAAGTTTACACCCAGCCGTCCCTTTCCAGATGGGCTTCTTTGCACGCACCTAGCCTGGTTTTCACCGCCTTGGCCCTTGGGTTTGCAACTTAATAGTAACAGAGTTGGAAGGGACCTTGGAGGTCATCTAGTCCAACCCCCTGCAGGTATGGCTTTAAGTCCAGGTGGCTTGTTAAAGGTCGCGCGGTTCCTTGAACCCCCACCGCCAACTCGATGCCAAACCATTTCGGTCGGAAAGCCATCCGGTTCCCCGAACCCCCCACCCCATCCTCTCCAGCCCGCTGTTTAAGTCTGCCTTTCGTTTTCTCGAGGAGCGCTGCTGAAAACGAATCTCCCCGCGATCGCTTTCGCTTTCCCCGTTCGTGATGCGGTGGGTGAGGCTCCCGTCCAGATTATGGATTCCTGCGGGGGAGGGGGAGTTTCTGTCACTTTTGCGGCTACGGTGTCCTAACCGATTAACAGAGTTGGAAGGGACCTTGCAGGTCATCTAGTCCAACCCCCTGCCCAACCCCACTGCACCTGCTTCTACCTAGGATCGAACTACCCGGTTTACCTGGGTGAATGTGAATGCTATTGGCCAACGATCTGGTAAAGGAAGTTTCTCCTTGCAATAAATTCAACTATGGGTCGCCAATTGAAGTGTTGCCCGAAGCTCCCGTTGCCTACTCTTAAATCCCCCGTTTAAATTCTCTTGTAATTTCATTTCTATAAATGGTCGGTATGGCTAATGCAGCCAGTGGTGGGGTGGGGTTTTTTTTAATGGATTTTTTAAAGTTATCTCTTTTACCCCTTTTATCTCTATAAGGAAAGGACAGGACAGGAAAGGAAAGGAAAGGAAAGAGGGGGAAAGAAAAGAGGGGGAAAGTGAGCAATTTTATTCCTGCATCTCTCTCACTCCTTTTGTTAAAACTACCTATATTCTCGTACTGTCATTTCTATAAATGGGCATATGGATAATACAGCAGGGGTGGAGGGGGGGGTTAGGGATTGTTTTTATTTCTCTCTTTGCCCCTTTTATCTCTCTAAGGAAAGGAAAGAAGGAAAGGAAAGGAAAGAAAAGAAGGAAAGGAAAGGAAAGAAGGAAAGGAATGGAAGGAAAGGAAAGAAGGAAAGGGAAGGAAAGAAGGAAAGGAAAGGAAAGAAGGAAAGGAATGGAAGGAAAGGAAAGAAGGAAAGGAAAGAAGGAAAGGAATGGAAGGAAAGGGAAGGAAAGAAGGAAAGGAAAGGAAAGAAGGAAAGGAATGGAAGGAAAGGAAAGGAAAGGTAAGAAGGAATGCAAAGAAAGGAAAGAAGGAAAGGAATGGAAGGAAAGGAAAGGAAAAAAGGAAAGGAAAGGAAAAGAAGGAAAGGAAAGGAAAGGGGGAAAAAGAAAAGAGGGGTAAAGTGAGCAATTTTATTCCTGCATCTCTCTCGCCCCTTTTCTTAAGCTACTTATAAAAAGGTCTGTTATAGAAGCAGCCTTTTGTCCCACTTGTTTTATATAGAACCCTGAATTAAACCATAGGAATCTCTACAGGTAGTCCTCGATTTACAACAGTTCCTTTAGTAACCATTCAAAGTTACAACGGCACTGAAACAAAGTGACTTAATGACCATTTTCCACACTTAAGACCTTTGTAGCATGCTCATGCTCATGCGCTCAAAATTCAGGTGCTTGGCAACTGGTTCATACTTATGACCGTTGCTGTGTCCCACAGTTATGCAATCTCCTTTTGCAACCTTCTGACAAGCAAAACCAATGGGGAAGCCAGACTCACTTAAGAACTGGGTTACTAACTTACCCACTTAACAACTACGGCAAGTAAGGTTGTAAAATGGAGCAAAACTCACTTAACAAATATCTTGCTTAACAATAGAAATGTTGGGCTCAATTGCGGTCATAAGTCAAGGACCACCTGTACTTAGGCGAGTGTTTTATACAGGATGGGTTGAGTGCATGAAGAAGCATTTCTTTCCGGGCAGAGTGTGATAGAGGGCACATTTTGAATATACAGTCATTCAGGTAGAAGGACCTGTTTCTTACCTGTCATGTACAGGTAGTCCTCAACTTACAACCATTTGTTTAGCAATCATTCAATGTTACAACGGCACTGGAAAAAGCGACATAGGACCCATAGGACCCATACTCAGAGTTATAACCACCCCAGCATCCCCATGGTCACAATTTGGGCACTTGGCGATGGGCCTGTATTTATGAAGGTTGCCGTATCCTGGAGTGTCAAGGGCAGGTCTCAAACTGGGCTTATCAGCTTTCTAGCGGATTAGCTCAGAAACTTTAATGGCTGAGTCATCATGCCCAGGACAAGACACCCAAAGAGGAGGAGAAACAGACTCTGCTGTGCTTGGACAGTAGATCTATCTCAGGGTTGACTCAGCCTTCCATCCTTCCGAGGTGGGTAAAATGAGGACCCAGATTGTTGGGGGCAATATGCTGACTCTCTGTAAACCGCTTAGAGAGGCCTGAAAGGCCTATGAAGCGGTATATAAGTCTACTGCTATTGCTATTGCTATTGCTATCAAGTAGGGCAGTGATGGGGAACCTTTTCGGCACCAAGTGCCAAACTGGAACATGGGCGCATGTGCGTACCTGCGGACATGCCAGAGCACCCGAAACCCAAAGGTCAACTGGCCGGTGTGCGCATGCCTATTTTTGGCTGTTTTTCGGGTTGTTTTCAGGCCATTTTTGAGCCATTCTCAGGCTGGGTTTTTTTTGCTGTTTACAGGCCATTTTGAGGTCATTTTCAGCCCCCTAAAACAGCCCCCAAAGCCCCCAAAACAGCCTGTTTTTTAAACCAGAACAGCAGCTGGTAACAGCACGTGTGCCCACAGAGATGGCTTGGTGTGCCACCTCTGGCATGCATGCCATAGGTTCGCCATCACAGAAGTAGGGGGAAATGGCTAACTGCTGCTCAACCACCTCTCTTCAGCCGAAAAGAGGAAAGCAACGAGGAGGGACACTGACATACTTGACGGTCACCACTTCCACCTTTCTGTCAGCATTTCTATTCTGTCATGTCCCCTCATCTCTGTGATGACCATTTCGTCGTCGTCCTCGGACCCAGGCTCTGACTGGGCCATGACACTCTCATTCTCAGGGATCCAGGTGCAGCTCATCCTCAGTGACATCAATGTGAAAGTCATGTTTTCTACCCTTTTTGAGACTTAAGTAAGAGCAGGCTCAAGGGGTATGAAATCTGATGGGCTGTTTTCAGCCTGGATAGAAGGTGAGAAGACCAAAGAAACAAGACTGAGGATTAGCATCTGGTCTTTCGTTGATCCTAGATCAGGGGTGTCAAACTCGATCCCATCGTGAGTCGGATGAGGACTTTGTTTGCCCTTTGGGAGGCTGGGATGGGCACGGCCTAGTCATCTTGCCCAACTGGGTGGGTGGAGCCGGGATGGCACAGGCCGGTCACTTACCATCCGTGGGACGGCCCCGCAGGACAACTCTGGGCCTGTTGCAAGCTGGATCCGCCCTGCGGTCCGCGTGTTTGACACACAGACACACACTCCTCCCGGTCCTAGGTCCTTCTAATGACCATTTTTTCCTCCTGGAAAGAACCAATCCAAGCCTTGGAAGCCCAGACTATCATCTATGTAAGCTGTGGAAAGGAGCATTCATTGGCCATCAGCAGCCAAGGGATGGTATTTTCATGGGGAGCTGGTGGTTTTGGACAGCTTGGCACTGAGACGCTAAAGGACTCTTCGACTCCAAAGTAAGTAACCGATTCATGTTGTCGCAAAGTAACCTATCTAAGCCATAGGAGTCCTTGAATCAGTAAAATGCAGGTTAGAATCCTGACTGCACACTTGGGACTTTCTTCTAGCTGTGGATCTGTCCTGCATTTCTGACTTGGAAAAAACCGGATAGCTTTCCAAGCGGGAGATGTTATTAGATGAATTTGTGACTTTTGTCATGTTCCTTTTCATAGAAGCAGGGTGTTTCCTTTCTTGCTGGCTAAGACAGCTTGGAAAAGTTGTTGCAACAGGTCTACATCCCTCCCATAGCTGGAATGGGAGGCTTACTGGTATAGGCACTGCTTCTTTAGACAGTTAAGGAAGCATCACAAAATAGCAATGGCAATATTGCAGTAGCACTTAGACATATTACACCATCCCGTGGTGCTTTACAGCACCCAAAGGGTGGTTTACAGCATATCACCCCCAACAATCTGGGTCGTCATTTTACTGACCTTGGAAAGCTAGAAGGCTGAGTCAACCTTGAGCCTATCAGGATTGAACTTCTGGTTATGGGCAGAGTTTGCCACCAATTTCTTCTTTCATAAGCTATCATAGTGCACAGTGTACTTCATCAGTCTGTTTCTATCTTATTATTTGTTCTTTTTTTTAAATGTAGCTTTCCCTAATCTGGTACCCTCAAATATTTTGGTTTGCAGCTCCCATTATACCCTACCAACGATGATGGGAATTACAATCCAACTAACCAGTGTCAAATATGGCACAAAATCATCCTAGAATAGAAGCTAAAGAAACAAATGATTTAAAGGATTATTCCCAAAAATCTTGCTTAATGTTCAGTTACAATTTTTTTAAATTAGCATATGTGTCTTGTGTAAATAAGATTTGAAATTATTACTATTAATTAAAATATTTGATATTTTTGTAATGCTTACCCTATTATTCATTTAATTAACTAACAAAGCAATTTTTAAATAATGGTAATACTCAATTTCATTTTAAGTAGATAAAACTGCCATGTCAAGAATCTTTATATGATGATGTGGTTTTGTATCTGGAATACTAATGAATTATTTCTCTTCTTGTTTGGTAAATTCTATAGGAAAATAGATTCTTTATCTAGGTACAATGTTATACAAGTTGCTTGTGGACACTATCACTCCATAGCACTTACCAAAGGTAAGAACTGATTTTAATTTTTTTGCAATAACTTTTGCTATTTTCTTGCTTAATTATTTTGTATGGATGAGCAGGGAGCTCGTTTTTCTGCTACCAGTATTTCTGTGCATCTACACAAATCCTTCTTTTTAGTTTAAGATTTTCCTAGGTAGAGACTAGATTCCCTAGGGATTACTATAAATCTAGTTTTCGTACAGAATTTAGAGGGCAAAGCTCGGTGCAAACAGATAATTCCGAGAATGATTATCTGCATCAATGAAATGAAATAACTATGGATAAATTCCTTTACTTCTTCCTGCTGATTTTATCCTATTCTTTGAAACCGTTCCCGTTAACTCCTATTTTTTCTACTCTCTTCACTAAAGATAAAATTACAATGATTTCTTAAAAATATTGCATTTAGTGAACTCTGGTCCATGCCCCAAAGCTCCTTTCTGAGTAGCAACAGGATCAGACCCAAAGTTATAAAATGCAATAAATAATTTCAAGAAGCTTTTTTTAAGGCAACCTGTCTCCTATAAGTAAAGTTAATCTGAAATACAATTGGTCCTCCTATTTGAGCTAAAACATTTCTGTTGTCATAAATATGAGTCAGTTGCCAAGCATCTGAATTTCGATCACATGTCCATGGGGATGCTGCAATTGTTGCAAGTGTGCAAAATGGAGATAAGTCATTTTTTTCAGTGCCATTGTAACTTCAAACAGTCACTAATATGTAATCAAGAAGAATGCAGATCTGTGCATGTGATGACACTTACTAGCCTGGTAGTTGTCATATGTGGTAGCTCATGTTAGACTCTGAATTCTATTACCCCCAACCACTTAGGGAAGATAATGTGACATGGAAGGTATTTTCATAAAATAGAAAGTTTTGTGTTAATCCATGGTTATCTCTGAATGGTTTTTGTGATATTCCACCAAAAATCATTCCATGAATCTACAAGATTTCAGGAGGGAATGGATACAATTTGGAGGGCATGATAATCGATTGTTCACGAGATCTGGCAAACCTGTGAAATGTTTGCCATCTTAAACGTTGAGGGACTACTTTTGTCTACCTCAAGCCTGTCAAACTCAATTTCATTGAGGTCTGCATCAGGGCTGTGGTTGACCTCGGGGGGGGGGGGAGGTGGGTGTGGCCAACTGGGCAGGCATGGGCAGCTTGATGCTACTGCCCAAATTGCTGTCATGTATCCCCTTCGCAATGGGTAGACTGGGCTGAAGCCACGCTGGCCCGATATTTCCTCTTCCCATGGGGTAGATGGGCCAAAGTGACATGGGCCGGCCACTTACATTTTTCAGGACAGCCCCACAAGCTGGATCCGACTACATTGAGGGCCCTTGTGTTTGACACCCCAGGTTTACCTGAACAAATTGCCAATTTATATTCTAATCAATGTAATGGTGTTTTTTCCCCTTTCCCCCGCAATGAAGATGGCCGAATTTTTTCCTGGGGACAGAACAGCCATGGTCAGCTGGGTCTTGGTAAAAAAATTCTATCCCAGTCTCAACCGTGTAACATTTCCTCTCTTGCTGGCATCCCCTTGGCTCAGGTGGCTGCTGGTGGGGCACACAGCTTTGTCTTGTCTCATTCTGGAGTAGCCTATGGCTGGGGAAGGAACAATGCACATCAGTTGGGTTTAAACCAGAAAACTTCAAAAGGTAAGTGTGTCTTCAAATTATCCCAGGAAAAAATGTCCCTGCTGCATGGTTACTTCCTTTTAATTGTCTCTTTTATTGAAGAGAAAATGTTTTGGGAATATCAAGAATCAAGAATAAAAATGATAAGTGCTTTGATAAATGTCTTTATTTTGTTCTTTCAAACAGAAACTACATCAGGCTTGAGGTTGCTAAGCACATGATACACAGTGACTTAATAAAATTGGGATTTCATGTCATTAGAGTAATAAATTTCCTTTCATCTGTCTGACACCTGCAGTGATTAGCATTATTAAAAACGCACTAAGCCAAAATATGTTTCTAATGTTATTATATCCCAGCCACTGTGGATTGTTAACATGGTTTTTAACTCAGTATGTTACACTTCTCTGGCCATTTGAAACAGAAAGAAACCTGGCTAGATTGGTGTCTTTAGAGGGATAACCAGGATACCTGTCAAATCTGTGAAGGTTGTTGTTGGATTTTAATTTAAGAGATAAGAGACACTGACTCCTTTTCATCATCATCATCATCTCAACCTATAAACAAATGGATCCAAACCTAAAGATTGCATCTATATAAATGAAGAAATCCCATCCTAGATCTTTTCCTTACCTCCTTAAGCGGAGGAGAAGACAGATACCTGTAGACTTGCATTTGGATAGAACTGGTTCCCTCCAAGCTGGGCAAAAATAATAATAATAATTAAAATTAAAAAATTAAAAATGTTAAACTAATGTATTGATAGATAAAATCAGCAGAGATGGGTTAGAAATGGTGATTCTCTTAAAATAAAACCCGAGTGTAGATATTTTCTGTCATCCAGGCCATGGTTATCCCACAGTGCTTTTTCAAGAGGCAGCTGGATTTCCTTTGCTTTTCCTTGAAGATGTTTCATTTCTCATCCAAGAAGCCTCTTCAGTTCTGCAGAACAGTTCTTCAGCAGAACTGAAGAAGCTTTTTGGATGAGTTTTAAAATAAGACTCAGATGTATAAACAAATTGGAAATCTTATCTCTGGGGAACTTGCAAAGGGATTCCTTGAGATATCATGAAATCTTTTTTGCCAACTTTTGGGAATTAAATTTCAACAAAAGAGGATTTGGAGGGAGGGAATGGAATGGGAATTAGGTTCTAGACTTGTAAAACAATCAATTGATACTTTGGATGACCTAATTTGATTCCGTAGGTGATTGCTAGAGGTTTTCTTTGGCATAGGAATTAGTCCTAAAAAAGTCAGTATCTCCCTGAATGACCTAATAGGTCAGGCTGAGTCTGGTTGATCCCTTAAGTATATATTTTTGTTCAGAAAAATACTTGTCTGGCGCGGGATAGATGAGAGCTAAGTTTATCATGTACAATCTTTAAAATAATATCATTAAAATATATAAAATATATCTGACATAATTGTTAATCATTAAATAATTAATGAAAGTTATTATTTTAAAGTTATTATAAGTTTGAATTATTGGTTCAAAGTAGAATGTGAGCACAAACAATGGTAACGATGGCTTGAACTCGTATTTATCCCCTGGTGAGAAAATGTGCATTCAGCCCATTCAGTATCTTTAAAATGCGGCCTGGCATAGTGTAGAACAGGGGTGTCACAGCCCCTTCACTTAATAACCAAGAAAGAAACCACTCAACTCCATTTTGCAGAATTAAGTGTACTTTTACTGATCACAAGTAATGAGAAGCTAAGCAAAGCTGGATCTGAGCAAAAGAGTGCGAAAGCAATAGATATCAATACATGATTTATTCCCCTCCCCTTGGTACCCCAGTCCATAGTCCAATCGTATATCTCCACAGCTGTCAGGTGGGAGACATCTTCAAAAATCATCATCAGGTTGGTATGCTGGAAAGTTGGCCTTGGCGGGAAACTCCCCTTCTTCCACATGCGCAAACGACTGGTGTGAACAACTCTCAATTAACAGTCCTCCTGTACAGATTATTTCCCTCACCCAAATACCATGCCCTCCCTCCCCGTTTCAATGGCAGCCGAAAAGCAAGCAGCAAAACAGAGGCTGACAAGGGGTGGGTAACTATGGCAACTTTATTACCTGTGGACTTCAACTCCCAGAATTCCTGAGCCAGCCATAAGGAATTCTGGGGGTTTAAGTCCACAGATTGTAAAGTTGCCATAGTTACCCACCCCTGTTCTAGACTATGCCAGGCCGCATTTTAAAGATACTGAATGGGCTGAATGCACATTTTCTCACAAGGGAACAAATACGAGTTCAAGCCATCATTACCATTTTTTGTGCTCACATTCTACTTTGAACCAATAATTCAAGCTTATAATAACTTTAAAATAATAACTTTCATTAATTATCCCTCACTTGAAAGATGGAGACAATTCTAAGGTTTACATTTTAGAAACTTCTAGAGTGGCTTTTCAAAGCTTGCTATAACTACTTTAATTCAATTTGTGTTACACTAATTATTTCAGTCACACTTAATAAATAACGGCGTATTTTAATAAACTTTGGGATGGTTCTTGGAATATTCATATAAAATGCTGCAGTATTCTGATGGTTATTTTTTTCAACAGAACAGATCTTCAAACCTTACTCAGTAGGTGCCCTGAGAAACCTTGAAGTGACTTATATTAGCTGCGGAGATGAACATACAGCTGTTCTCACCAAGGTATTGAATTTGTAATGAAGCTTCCATACTGCTAGCAGCAGTCTGTTAACTGGATATTGAGAATTGTTTTGTGGAATATTCCAGAAGGTTTGAATACTAAATGTAACAAATGATGGAACTGGTGAGGTCTTTATGGTGTGGCCCCCAACCTTTTGGGCACCAATGATTGCTTCAGAAGCCACCCAAATTACATTATTGAATTTAAGAATTAGAATAACTATTAGAAGAAATTTCAGACATTTTTGAACTTTATTTAAAATGGGTCATTGTAGTGAATAGGATTTCAATTAGCATTTTTCCCCTTCTTTGCTCATAGGTGAATATTTTTGGTTTTTCTCTTTGACCGGAACCATTTTTAGCTTTGTTTGAAGCTTTCATGTTGCTATTTTCCTGGATTAGGAAGGAACTGCCGGATTAGAGACATGATCTTACACACTCTAAGAGTGTGGAAGTGAAGAAAATATGTTGGAACCTTCAAACTATTTTGATTGACCCCTTTTTCTTGCTGCCAAAGACCGTGTTGCAAAATGACATGGCCGCAGTTGGAGTCAGGCACATCTGCATGCAAATATAACCTTTGTCCTTCAAAACAACATGTAGTTGCAGAAATGTTTAATAAAACTAAAACAGGTAGATGGGGAGAAACCTGATGGTGCTGGATTTGTTTACATCCTTCATAGAGTGGCAGTGTTTTCACCTTTGGAGATGACAGTGCTGGACAACTAGGACACAACTCTTCAAAGACTGGTCCTCAGAAAATCGATGAGATTGATGATCGAGTTTCCCACATTTCCTGTGGAAGGTATGTACCATCTCTTTCCTTCTACATCTATGTGAGTGGTTACATATGTGCTTTCAAGGGAAATTGATATAGCTTATATAAAAACAAAATCCATTTAAAGTGCATTGAGCACTTCTAACATTTTGGAGGCTGTTGGTTTACCAGAAACTTTAGATGATGAGAGGACTATACATCTGTGACATATTTAGATACATCTGCAACATTTTTAGGGAACTTATATTAATATGGCTTTTCTAAACCATAACAATCCCAAACAGATATAGAGCAGAGTTGTTCATATGGGAAGCTGACAGTATTTTTGTTTTTCTGCAGTTATCACACTCTTTGTGTCTCTGCGTCTGGGCAGTTGTGGTCTTTTGGACGTGGTCTCCTGCAGGATACGGAAAGTTCGGCATCGGAGAGCAGACAAGAAGAAAGAAATTGTATTGACCTCAATGTTCTTCTTGCCCCTAATGGTACCTTTTTTGTAAACACAAATACAGAATGCAAAATAGTGTTATTGCAAGAATGCATGGGGGCAACATACAGCCACATATGAGCTCATTTAAGACATACCATAGTTTGAAAACAGAAAGGTGTCCCTTTCAAAAGTGACACCGAAAAGTCAGATTCGATTTGCGTATATTTTATTCAGTGTTTGATTGCTGATCTTTTTGACATTCTGATCAAATGTTCTTGGAAGTTCTTTGGAGTTAATTTTTTCTAGATTTTTGGGTCATGCTTTACTCTAAAAAGCTGATATAAATACAACTTCATATTTTTTTTTTTAACACCAAGATCATTCCGAAACTTTGTAAAATGGTTTGGGTTGAGATTTAATGGCTAGATGTAAGTTAACTAATGTATTTCCATGGCTGAGGGTGGACTCAAAACTGGTTATACCCTAAATCAAGACCTTAATTTTTATTTAATTTGATTTGCCCGATTTAGAGTTATCCATCTCATTCACAGTATGACTCTTAGGTGGCGTACAGTTAAAAGCATAAAAATGTAGCATTTAAAAATGCAGTATAGATTGATTATCTGGTAGCTTTTGAAGTGCAGAACAGGCTGACAAGAACTGGGAAGAGTACAGATGAATGTACGTTTATCCTGGTAGAGAAAAAGGATGTACAGGTAGTCCTCAACTTATAAAAGTTCATTTAGTGACCATTTAAAGTTACAACCACACTGAAAAAAGGGAGTTATGACTATTTTTCACACTCACAACCTTTGCTCCATCCCCAAGGTCACATGATCAAAATTCAGACTCTTGGCCACTGGTTCATATTTATGATGGTTGTAGTGTCCCGGGGTCATGGGATCCCATTTTGCAACCGTCTGGGAAGCAAAGTCAATGGGGAAGCCAGATTCATTTAACAACCTTGTTACTAATTTAACTAATTTAACAACTGCAGAGATTCACTTAACAAAGGGGCCAAGGAAGTTCGTAAAAAGGGGGAAAGCTCATATAACAAATGTCTTGTTTAGGAATCATAAATTTTGGGTTCAATTGTGGTCCTAAGTCAATGACTACCTATAGTAATTTTAGGAGTCTCACATTTTAATCAGTTGGCAGGAGCGTAGAAATAGAAAATTGCATAGCTATGTAATTCCTTGAGCTGCAAAAGCAAAATAAAGGTTTTTTTTTTTAAATATAGTAAATTCTGAAATTCTAATCTAATATGCACAACATTCTGGCTGCAAAATTAAACTTAAAAGTATGATTGGAGTGAGCACTAAATTCTCCTGTTTCTCATGAAAAGAAAATGTATATTTCTGTTAGTGGAGAACAAGAGAGCTGCTGCATGTTTATGTTAGAAAGTTTAAGGAAGACAATTTTGAAGGACAAAGGAATTATAAGCTGCAGGTGAATTCCTTCTGGAACTTTCAGAAGCACCCCCACAAAGTTACACTGGAAATAACAAGAGAAAGGAAGGAGGAGAAGTTAAAGAAATATTGTACTTATTGCAATAATAATAACATCTGTCTGATGTAATGCATTTTTGAATATTCAGTTGGCTGAGTTTCATGTTTAATGAATAAAGTATATAATAATAATAATAATAATAATAATAACAACAACAATAACAACAACAACAATAATAATACACTTATATTCATATCATTGTAGAATTATTGGGAATCCAAATTTTTGCTGGAGCATATGTCAACTTTGTCAATACATGTCAGGTAATTTTTTTTATTTCTTTTGTAAACTGTCTTGACTTCAACATCATTATCAAACCATCAGTAAGCTAAGTTTCTAGTAGTAGGCTGTGTAGCACTTCAAATAGATTATAGCAGATAGTATAAATGAGGACTGCCTGCATTTTGTGGATACAACTATTCTAATAAGTACCGACCTAAATCAAATGTGTTATTTGACTGAATACATAAGTTTCTTCTCTTTACATAGACATTTGGATGATTCATCAACTTGCAATGATATTTGTAAACACAATTTCCCAAAAGTTGCATTCCCATTTTCTACAGGATCATGAATGAGAAGTGACCGTGAATCTCCGCCTTCTCAAAAGTTTACATCATGAACCGTTGGTTATGTGAGATAGCAACAACGCTTTTTCATTTGGATTTTCCTTTCTTCAGGCTTCTGCATGTACTAATGCAGCCACCTCTTTGGAAGTCTTGCCTAGGATCAGCCAGCTGGACAGAGGACTGATTGAGAAATGGAAGTCAGCAGAAATAAGAAGTGAAGCACAGCAGAATGCTCTAAGGTTGCTACTTGTATTGTCTTGTATTGCCTGTTTCTGATGATAAAAATGTACTTCTGTAAACATCTATCAGCCCTTTGTGTAGTCCAGGCAAGAAGCACAACCAAGAGTATCTCTATTGTAAAGCTACATTAGCAGAATTTTCCACATCTGAAAGTACATTTCCCCCCCACCCACCTTCTCCTTTAGACTCTGAAAATTTGTTGTTTCCTGCAAGATTTCCTGCTTGAGCAGGGGGTTGGACTAGAAGACCTCCATGGTCCCTTCCAACTCTGCTACTTTGTTATTCTGTTTGCCATGCCCCCACTCCTTCTGCAAGCTCAGCTCCCTAGACCAGGGGAGTCAAACACATGCACGCTCACATTTGCGATCCAGTAGGGAAGGTAAGTAAATCCCACCACCCTATCTGTTTCCACCCTATCAGCAGATAGTGGATCAATGAAGGATAAGATTTAAATTTCTGGAGCTTGAACAAATGTTAATGAGAGCAATTAAGGTATTATGCACTGTGCAAGTTTTCCAAACAAAGACCAATGTTATTTCTGAATGGACATTAAGAAGTCATTCTTTTTACAAGGAACTTGTAATTCTCCAGATGTTGTTGAATCTTAAGTTTCCTGCAGTTCTCATCATTGGCCATATCAAGAGCTGTTTGAGATTGTAGTTCAATAACTTCTGGTAGGCAATAATTTTCTACAATTTTGATCCCTGTCAATGGTGGTATTTCATTCAGTACCACAGTATGATATAATTGACTGTTTCTGCTATAATAGCTGATGGCAAATTTTATAGCCAAAGGGAAGAAAAGAAGTAGAAGATGTGAGATTTGTACACTAACATAGGTGGAATTATAAGATTTACATGGAAGTTGGTGAATTCTTATTTATAAGGATGGAAGGCTGAGTCAACGCCTGATGAGATTTGAACTGCCAAATTGCAGTCAGCCGGCAGTCAGCAGAAATAGCCTGCAGTACTGCACTCTAACCACTGAGCCACCGTGGCTTACGTTGGACACAGAGTTATTTCCAAGCAAGTATAAAGCTGTGTTGGTATGCTATGGTTTGATTAATTGCTTTTCTTTTCTATCTTTTTGATAGGGAGATAAAAGAAATTTTTTCCTCACCTCCTTGCTTAACAGCAAGCTTTTTACAAACAAGGTGAGTCGCCTCCATTGTACGCAGCAGTGCGGTTGGATTCTTGGGAGAGAATTACAAGTCCTGACTCACTAGTGCAGGGATCCCCAACCTCAGGGGCACGCCCTACTGTCTTGCTGTGGCCTATTCGCAACCAGGCCTTGTGAGTGGTGGGCTGGTGTGCATGCGTGCATGCAGGTCGACTCTCGCAAGTGGCAGTCTGGCAAGTATGTGTGCGTGCAGCTCATCTTGTGCAAGTCCAGTTGTGCGTATGGGCGCATTGCCCCACCACCAACTCCCCTTCCCCAGCCAGACCACCAAGCCGCTAAGGTTGGGGGATCTCCTCCTCCTCCTCCTCTTCTTCTTCTTCCATATCCATCATCGGACATTGGCGATCATTTTTATCAACAGTCACATGAAAAAGTGCTGTTGAGTTTTGACCAAACTACTCCCTTAGATTTTGAAGCCCTGATGTTCTTCTTTGGCTGGACCTTGACCTTGTTTGCCTTCAATCTTTCCTTGAAGGATTAAGTGAAGTATGGTTTATTTTTCTGGGTGTTGCATCACTTGTCCAAAATATTCTGACTTTAGCTTTTTAATGGTTTTGATGGGGATCACTATATTATTGTAACCACAGTGAATTAAACATCTGAAGAAATTGTTTATTGCATTTATCTGCCCGCCCCCCACTTTCTATGCAATCAGGACAATATTTCCAGACCAGTTGTAAATTCCCAGCCACTTTTCAAATTGGGCTGCAGAGTGGTTAGTAGATTAATTAACCTAATGAACCAAATTAGCTCTGTGACAGAATTAAGACTTTGGTCTAAATCCATTCCAAATTCTTCAAATCATTATGCTGCAAAATGTCCCATTACCCTTAAAAATGAAGGCGCTAGGTCAATGATGGCTAACCATGCCGAAAGCACCTGCACCCATAATACAAGGTGTGTGTGCCCCCGTGCGCAATTGCATCCCATCCTGCGCCCCATTTGGGCCCAGCGGGCCTCCCTGAAGCTTCCTCGGGTCAAAAATGGGACATGGGGGGGCGCACCCACTGTGTTCCTCCTCTCTGCACGCCTACGCTGTTACAGGAGTTATCTCCGCCTCGAATGCCGCTTTATTCCTCTCTAGCATTCATCTCCATTGTTCAGTGATGCATTTCCTGCCTCTCTAGGATTTACTTCTATCTGCTCCTGTGACTGTGAGGCACTTCCTGTTCCTGTTGGATGTATATGAATGGCTTGTATAGTGTTTTACAGAGACCCGAAAATCAGTTGTCCAGTGGTGCATTCTTGGTGGATCTCAGCTGGGGCTCGCATGCTGGCAGAGAGGCCTCCGTGTGCCATCTGTGGCATGCGTGCCATAGGTTTGCCATCATGGCCGTAGGCTCTTCAGATTATTAAAGGATTTCCATATTGCCACTGCTTGCAGACCCATAACCCTAACAGATATTTGGAAGAAAAATTGCAGTCGTCTTCAAATTTGCTAATCTCAAAAAACTGAAGACAAGGTGGAAAAATCCCTGCCAGGCCATGGCTATTCTGAATCTTGCAATAACAAACACCCCATCATCTCCAAACTATATAAAAGGAGATAAAACACATTATTTGTCCTCCCCACCCATATTCTTATTTCAGTTCTTATCTGGTTCTATGATGTAAATAGCATTCTGTGCGCCTTTGGCGTTTAGTCATGCCGACCACATGACCACGGAGACATCTTTGGACAGCGCTGGTTCTTTGGCTTTGAAAACTGTTCCCTAGAGTTGGTAACGATTAGCACATATGTGCGAGGGAAACCTTTACCTTTACCTATGCTGTAAGTAGGTAAGTAATTAAGTAAATTTCCAGTGGTTTATCTGAAGAGCCTTAAATCCTGATAAGTCTATCTTCTCTTTGAACGATCTGATGCTCAAAAGCTAGGAAATATAATGTAGGTGGTCACTGTATACAATTTCTGAACGATAGCTTTAAGAAACATGTGATTGAGTCTTGGACATTCCTCAGAAAATGGACATTCCATTTTTCCTTCTAAGATCTGATGTGTCAATGGACTGTTATATCCCAGTGAATCTTCAAGAAGCAAGAGAAGTTTTGAAGGAACTTGCTACGACAGATTGGATTGCTCAGCAGGTAAAGAAAAAATATTTTTCTTTCAATATAGGGATTATTCCTCATTGGACGGTCTGTTGATTGTTCTGTGATCAGATGAGAGAATTCATAGATGGACTGGTATATAATCCTGATCCCCCAAGTGGTACTTCCAGTTGTGTGAAGGTTGTCCTAACAGTTAGAGGATTAAAAAACCCAAAATTCTAATCTAGAACACAAGGAGAGCACCTGGCTTCCCACCACAGCTTTAGTTGCCTTCGGATAACTATTATCTCCAGTTGGAATGTAATTTCTGTAAGAATTCGCTGTAGATCTCCCTGTGGAATTGGGAGCTCTGCCTCTTCATGAGTTCCAATTACACAGAAATCCTGTCCTGATATACTCCCTTCCATCCATTGCCCATGTCCACATAGCGCACTACAGAGTAAAAACAACAAATAACATTAAGAAAAAATCTCATCCACTTTCCCCTACCCCAACAGATGCCACAGCCCCGCTAAGATTAAAAACACAGCAGAATAAAGTTATGGAAAGCCAAGCAGGAGGTGACTCCACAAAGCTTTATGAATCGAATTATCTAGAACAGGAGTGTCAAACTGGATTTCTTTCAAGGGCCGGATCAGCATTGTAGTTCTCTGTGGGCTGGCAGCGGGGTGGGGGATGGGAGCAGGGGGTAGGAGATGGGACAGATGCCTCCTGTGGCATCCTGCCAGCCAAAACAGTTTGCAGGGTGCCTGCACACAGACCCCCCCAGTGCCCCATTTTTGGCCTGGACATTCTACTGCAGCACTTTGCCCGCCAAATCTCCCAGTCGAAAATGAGCCTCGTGAGGGCCTTGTGAGGCCTTTGTGTGGCCCGTTTTGGACGGCAGAGGCACCAAGGGCCGTTCCTTTGATATTTCCAGGATGACCCCATGGTCCAGATTTAAACATCTTGCGGGCCAGATCTGGCCCCTGAGCCTTGAGTTTGACATCCCTAATCTAGAACATAGGAGATACACAGCGAAGGCTTGCAACCTGATCCATGCAACCTCAATCAACCTCATGGGACAATAGTGTCTCTTGGCAGCCCCTTTCAATAGCTTCTCACTTAAGACAGATTCAGTCCTGGCAAAGTAATGTCTGATCATGCAACCTGGTGCTACACCATAATGGGCTGCAATTCAGGAGTGGGCAGGGCAATAATTGTTCCTTTTTGCATATCTGCTTTTCTTCTGAAACTAAATAGATTTGAAGCCAGCTATACCTACTGTTTTTAAACAGATCTGTTCTTCCCTATCGGGCAACCTATTTCCTGCTCTTCCACGGAGTTCTCCTCACCAAGAAGCTTTTGCTATTTTTCTTCTGATACCTCAGTGCTGTGTTGCTCAGGGAGCACATGAGATGCCGTCACTAGTTTTACAGTTTGCTGAAGCTGTCACAGGTCTGAGCGAAGGCTCGTCCAAGATTCTAGGTGAGTTTGGCACAATTCTCCTTTTCTCTTTTCACACATCCTGTGTGGCCCCCATTCATATATTATATCCCTCAGTCTCCCAGCTCAAGAGAATTCTACATTTTTTCAGCAAAAGCAGTAGAGCCATAAGCATAGAAGGTATCACAGATATAATTTTATCCAAGATAGCTATCCAGTCTATGTTTAAACCCCTCCCGCGAAGGGGAATCTATGTCTTCATAAGGCAATGTATTCGGTTGTTTGATGGCTCTGACTGTAGGGCTTCACTGTAGATTCATCTCAGTAATTCTAATCTTGCCCTCCGGGGTAACAGAGAACTAGTGCATTCCTGTTGAGGCCTATCAGCTGCCAGCAGAGGTGGTGGAATACTCGGATGATGAGGAGGTTGGGGAGGAACTTGGGCCAGTTCTGGAGTCTGGGGAAGGCTCTGAGGGATGCTCTGCCTTAGAAGCAGAGGTAGAGCCAGGGCCCTCCGACATTTCCCAGCTGCCTTCAGAGTCAGAGATAAGTGGGGAGAAAGGACAGCTGGAGCCTGTTCCGGATGCGTATATGTTGGAGAGGAGGACAAGGAGTTGACTCGAGAAGAAAGGCACATGTGGAGGCTGAATGGCCCCACCCTGGCTGGGGAATAAATAGAAGAAAAGGGGAAGCATGTTCGTAGGAGACAACAGTTCGGATTTCTTTTGGAAGATTTGCTTATCAAGGTTCCTGCCTCAGAGACTGCTTGCCAAAACTTAATTTACTGCTTTGAGGCTGGAGGCTCCCAGCTGGAAAGTACCCCAAGGAACAGGTCTGTTATTGCAGTAAACCCTTTGAAGGATTACGGCCTGGACTTTTCGGTGTGTGAATACCATTAATTCACAGTAGATAAATAAAGAGGGGTTTTTCCAGACAAGGAGTCTGTTTATTGGTTCTGCTAAGCTGGGTCAGAACAAGTATTTTTTTCTGTCTGACAAACCTTGTTGGTTTGTTTCTTTAAATTTTGAAGCCATCCAGCGCCATGTGACTTCCTGTATGAAATAAAGCAAGAAAGAAAATGAGGAAATCCTGAATATCTAGAATGAGAAACTCAACACCTTAAAAAAATCCCACAGAAAACAAACAAGAGCTCCACAGCCACCCTACTCCGAGACCAGGGAACAAAGCCAAGTTTTCAATGGTTTTCAGAACCTATAGCTGTGATGGCGAACCTCTGGAACACTCTGCATGCCATAGGTGGAATGCAGAGCCCTCTCTGTGGGCACATGTGCCATCTCCAGGTGCCCTTCTGGTTTTTGGCCTGCACTAGCTAGTCTTTGCGAGCGCTAGAGCGCCGGAAAACAGCATGAAAACGCCCAAAAAAAAACGCCCCCCAAACAGGTATGCGCGGACCAGCCAGCTGGTCTTTGCCAGCACCAGAGTACCAAAAAATGCCTGAAAACAGCCAAAAAACAGCAATGCTGCAATGGTAGAAGCGGAGAAACAGTCACAAGTCACTTTTTTTCAGTGCTGTTGTAAGTCAAGGACTATCTGAATACAAGGGGTTACTTCAGAGTAGTTTCTTGATTGTTGTTCACCTATAGACATTAATCTTGGAATCTAGACTACAGTTAAGATTGACTTTCTACTCCTCAAAACATTGCTTATTTCTTCTGCAGCCTCATCAAGGATTTTCCTCATTTTGGCTTACTAAGCATACGATTGATTCTGTCTATATTTTTAATGACTTGAAACGATCTTTCTTTCAGAAAAGTATTGGTCCTTGTTGCCCGGTCCGTTTTTCGAGCAAATAGTTCAAATGTTGAAGACATGTGTGTCAGCCATGTTGCCTTATTATAACCATTTCCCCAAAGACAAGACATGGATTGGTACCCTCAAAGTGCTTAAAAAGCTGTATAAGGTATGTCTGGTGACTTGGAAGTGATTGTGGAGAATTCGTACTGCCTCTTGATACAAAACCCATGGCTTTGACCTATAAATATTTTCCTTCAAGGTCAACATGAAGGCTGAATGCCAACTGCAAACAAGTACTTTCTGCATAGACGAAATTGCTCAAAAAATTAACTTAATAGGAGATTTACAGAGATGGAAGTTACAGGAAGTAAGTATAATTTTACATGGTCTCTTGGCCTTGTGTAGACGGAAAGTATTAGAGCTCATGAAGCTTGGACAGAAGTGAAATGTCCTTGGATTGAAATATATTCTTGCTTTATTCCCCATTTCTCCCCAGATGAAAGTATTTTGGTCAAAAAAACCTGGGTTAAAACATCACGTGAATCCATAATATGTTTGGTTTTTGCTTAGCATGTTAGAGCAGAATAGAAACAGGCTGCATAAACAGAGAGAAAGAATCAAGATCACACACAACGTTCATATCACTTTATAATGCCCTGGTAGAGCCACATTTGGAATACTGCAACCAGGTTTGGTCACCACAAAGTAAAAAAGATGTGGAGACTCCAGAGAAGAGCAACAAACATGATTAGCGGACTGGAGGCTAAAACATACAAAGAACTGGGTATGTCTAGTTTGATCTTTTTTTTAAAGACCAGGGGCGACATGATAGCAGTCTTCCAATATCTTGGGGGCTGCCACAAAGAAGAGGGAGTCAAAGCACCTGAGGGTGGGACAAGAAGCAATGGCTGGAAACTAAAAAAGGAAAAAAGCAGCCTAGAACTAAGGAGGAATTTCCTGAGAGTTAGAACAATCGGTGGAACAACATGCCTCCAGAAGTTGTAAATGCTCCAACACTGGAAGCTTTTAAGAAGAGATTGAATAACCATTTGTCTGAAATGGTATAGGGCCATGAATGGCAAACCTATGGCACCTGTGCCAGAGATGGCACGCAGAGCCCTCTTGGTAGGCATGTGCACCACAACCAGCTGCTGTTGTGGTTTCCAGTGCATGCATGTGTGCTGACTAGTTGGTGTTTACATACGCCGGAGAGCTGGAAACCCGAAGACTAGCTGGTTGGTGAGCATGCCCACCGGCCATTGGTCTTCAGGCTTCCGGTGTGCGTGCACATTGCTGTTCGGCACTCGGTGCCAAAAGGTTTCGCCATCACTGGTATTGGGTTTCTTGTCTAAGCAGGGGGCTGGACTAGAAGACCTCCAAGGTCCCTTCCAACTCTGTCATTCTATTCTGTTATTACTAGAAGAATAGAATTGGAAGGGACCTTGGAGGATTTCTAGGCCAACTCCTTGCCTAGGCAGGAAACCTTACACCAGTGATGGGGAACTTTTTCGGCATCCAGTTCCAAAAAGGGAGCACTTCAGGCTCATCTGGGCCACCACCAGGAAGAGGAGCTGCATAGTGGGGATGCGCACGCCAAAAAATGAACTTCCGGTTTCCGGCACCAGCCAGCCAGTCTTCCAGTTACTGCCACACATGTGCACATGCCAATCATCTGTCTGGCCGGAAAACAGACAACCAGCCCTTCTGATTTCCGCCACTGCTGCATGCACAAAGGCCAGCTGATTGTTGCATGTGCATGCGTGCCAGAAATCCAGATGGGCCATGCTGCCCGTGCCAGGAGACATGGCTCCATGTGCCACCTTGGGCACATGAGCCATAGGTTCACAATCACAGCCTTACACCATTTCAGCCAAATGGCTATCCAATGTCTTCTTAAAACCTCCAGGGTTGGAGCACCAATAACGTCTGGAAGGAAGCCATCCCACTGACTTAATTGTTTTAACTTTCTCCTTATTTCAAGGTTGGTTCTCTCCTTGATTAGTTTCTATCCATGTTTCTTGTCCTGCCTTCAGGTGCCTTGGGTAATAGGTTGAGTCCCTCCCTCTATTTTTTGTGTCAAGCCCTCAAATATTGGGACACTGCTATCTTGTCGCCCCTGGTCCTTCTTTTCACAGCAACGGTCATAACTATGAACCAGTTGCCAAGCATCTGAATTTTGATCACACGATCATGGGGCTGCTGCAAAGGTCATAAGTGTGAAAAAATGGTTATGTCTTTTTTTCAGTGCCGTTGTAACTTTGAACAGTCACTAAATGAACTGTTGTAAGTCGAGGACTATCTATAACTGACACATTAGCCTGACTGAGAGGTGAAATGGACTGCTTTACTGTGGAATTGGGATATTCTAAATTAGGGAATGTGTGATTTTTCCTTCATAGCAGTTATCTAATTGTGCCCAAGCATAAACCTTTGCTTTGAGAGAGATGGTTCGTTATTTTTATTTTTGAGGTATTTTCATGGAATGGAATGGAATGGAATGGAATGGAATGGAATAGAATAGAATAGAATAGAATAGAATAGAATTCTTTATTGGCCAATGTGATT
This sequence comes from Thamnophis sirtalis, assembly GCF_051295495.1. NCBI lineage: Eukaryota > Metazoa > Chordata > Lepidosauria > Squamata > Natricidae > Thamnophis > Thamnophis sirtalis. Next base: position 12,650,756 of record NW_028261390.1, read on the forward strand.
GGACACACAAGGAATTTGCCTTGGGTGCATATGCTCTCAGTGTACATTCATCAAGAATCATAAGATACAACACTTAGTGATAGTCGTAGGATACTAAATAAGCAATCAGAAAGGAGCAAAAAAAAATATTGATGCAGGTTGGAAGCCAAAGGGACAAAAGCAGTTGAGAAGTAAAGAAGGTTTTATGAAATATTCTTTGGTTTCAAAAGTTTTCCATTTTCCCCACTTTGCAATATGCAGAATATCCCAGAAGAAGAGAAGTTAATCTGTTTATGTCATTTTCCTTTCATCTACAACGTAGCAATCAAGAGGGAAATACTTTATTACATGTCCTGTGTTCTACAAGAGGTAAAGAAGTAAACCATTCTTGCTTATTAGAGAGGTGGTCGGATTTCTCTTGTTTTCAAAAGAACGTGCAATTTTTTCCCCATGCAAAAAAAATTGGGCTTTGGATAGGAAAGTGGAAAAGTGTTTGGGAAAAGACTGATCAAGAATTTGCTTTGGGGAGAGTGGCATACCATTTGTGTAGAACAGTCTTTTACAACCTTGGAAACTTTAAGAGGTATGGACTTCAGTTCCCAGAATTGGAGTCCACACCTCTTAAAGTTGCCATAGGTTGGCCTAGTGCAGAGGTGTCAAACTCAAGACCCAGTGGCCAGATCCAGCCTGTGGGGTGCTTAAATCTGGTCCGCAGCCCCAGCCTGCAAATATTAAAAGACTGGCCCATGGTGCCTCTGCTGGCCAAAAGCGGACCACATGGACACCCCATGGCCCATTTTTGGCCTCCCCGGCCTCCAGCAGCATTCTGCTCACCATGGCCACGTCCACCCTGCTTACATCCACCATAGCCCCCCACCCCACACCCAGCCCTCAGAGGTCAAACACAACCTTGATGCGGCCCTCAATGAAACCAAGTTGGACTCCCATGACTTAAGAGTCTTGACAATGAGTCCCTTTGTATCTTATGGACGAAGCCCCCAATTTATTTGCTTGTTTATATTTTCACCATCCAAAATGTGATATGGAGTAAAACTCCCCCCACCATAATCAGCAGTAATATGACCACAATTGAGCCCAAAATCTCTGTTGCTTAAATGAGACATTTGTTTAAGGACGTTTTCCCCCATTCTAACTTTTCTTGCCGCAATAGTTAAGTGAATCACTGCAGTTGTTTAGTAACACGGTTGTTAAGTGAATCTGGCTTCTCCATTGACTTTGTTCGTCAGAGGGTCGCAAAAGGTGATCACATGACCCCGGGACACTGCAACTGTCGTAAGTATGAGTCAGTTGCCAAGCATCTGAATTTTGATCACGTGGCCATGGGGATGCTGCCTGCGATGGCCATAAGTGGGGAAAACATTCATAAGGCACATTTTTCAGTGCTGTTATAACTTTGATCAGTCACTATATGAACTAATGTTAAGTCGAGGACTACCTGTAAAGACAAAACAACAGAAAGAAGCAAGCAAATAATGAATATTGCAGGAACCTCCATGCAACCCCTTTTTCCTGCCACTTTTCCTGCAGTACTTTGGCCTCAGAAGCAGTTGCATATAGTACAATGTGTCTTGGACACTGGACGCAGCGTATGAATGGTCTGAATAAAATCAATAGAGTTTCTTAAAGGGTCAATTTGGTTACCATTTAAGGAAGCTCCAAATCATATTTTAGTTCATTCCCTATCATCTTTCTCTGCTAGCACTTTGAGAATGGAGATTTAAGGAAATGTCCCAAAGGTACTTTTCTTTCAAGAAGCAACTGGACTTTCTGGCTTTTTTTTGGAAGACATTTCGCTTCTCATCCAAGAAGCTTCTTCAGCTCTGACTGAAGAAGCCACCATCCAGTCAGAGCTGAAGAAGCTTCTTGGATGAGAAACTGCCTCTTGAAAAAAGCACCTTTGGGAGAGCCATGAACTGGATGACTGAGAATCTCTATAGACATTTAAGGAAATGGTTGAATGCTGTTAGGTTATTTGAGGAGAAAATGCTGAAATATAAACACCATCATCTGAATTGCCTTAAAAGCCTTTGATTTGCTTACATTTCTTCTATGATAAAATATGAAAAATGTTGATTATCTCTTATCCCTCTGGACATCTCCAGTATTTCCAAAAAAAAGCTTATTATGAATTGTTGGATTCGAGGCTGAGAAAAAGTGACTTTCCAGAATATCCTACCTTTACTCTGAAAGTACGACGCCACTTCCTCATTGAAGACACCTGGCACAAGCTTAGTATAACAGAAGACATCTACCTGAAAAAGTACCTGCTGGTGAGCTACCTGTGATCTTTTGATGCAGTTACCTGAGTTTTGAACCTGAGAAGTTTCTGGCGTAGCCTTCAAAATGGGAACTGCATTTTTTAAAATCTATCCATAAAGTGTTTGTTTGTTTCTATCACAGTTATACAGATAGTCTTCAACTTACAACAACAACTGAGCCAACATTTTTTTTAAATCCCATTTTTTATTAGGTTATAAGGATTTTCTGAGGCCCCTCAGCTTCCGGAGCCTGTGACAGAAATCACTGCGTGGCAGTTAGAAACTGCTGCACGGTGTTTTCTTTCCACGTGCACGGCTGCGCAGCCGTGCACCTTAGAGGGAACATTATAGACTAGGGGTGTCAAACTCAAGGCCCATGGGCCAAATCTGGCCCACAGGATGCCCACAGGGCTGACCTAGCAATAGCAAAGGACCGGCCTGCGGTGCCTCTGCTAGTAAAAATGAGGCATGGAGGGAGCACCCCTTTTTGGCTGGTAGAGGGCTATCAAAACTAAAAACAAAACAAAAGAGAAATGTTTCCCCTTTTGCATTTGAGCATGCAAGAAGGGGCAGGAAAGGAGAAAGGGAAAGGGGAAAAACAAAGAAAAAGATGGGAAGAGAGCGAGGAAAGAAAAACAGGGAAAGAGGGGAAGGAAGAAGAAATTAGAATAAATAGGGAAGGACAAGGAAAAAAAGGAAGGAAGGAAGGAAGGAGATTACAATGAGAGTGAGGTAGTCTCAGGGAAGTCCTGCTTTAGCACTTGACCATCACAGGTGCCCCCCCCGACACAAGTCCCATGTCCACCACCTCTCTGCCCTGACCCTCCAAGGTCAAATACAACCCTGATGTGGCCCTCAATGAAATCAGGTTTGACACCCCTGCACCCTCCCTTTTCAGAAATTTCTGTATTAAAATATGAATCATACTCCTTTTTTTTTTTACTTTATCACATTTATCACCCATTGATGATAAAAAGTCCCTTTATTTTCACACTTCCAATATTCATTTGACATACCTTTATAAATCTTATATAACTTGTCTGGTGTTAAATATCTACGATACATGATCTTATAGAAATTCTCTTTTAGATTATAATTTAATCCAAAATTCCTTTCCCACGGAATCATACTGTTTTACAATTCATATTCATTTCTGACTGAGCCCACAATTTCGGTTGCCAAGTTGTTAGGTAACTTTTGCCCCATTTTATGACGTTTCTTGGCACAGTTGTAATTGTTAAGTTAGTAACAGTTGTTAAGGGAACCTATCTTCTCCATTGACTTGACTCCATTGATCACATGACCTCAGGATACTGCAACCTTCATAAATGAAGACCAGTTGCTAAGCAACTGATTTTCGATCATGTGACCGTGGGGATGCTGCAAAGTTCATAAATGTGGAAAGTGGTCATAAGTTACAACAATTTTGAATGGTCATTAAATGAATGTTGTAAGTCAAGGACTACCTGTGTTTTGCCTTAATTCTAAGAAACTACACACAATGTAGAGGTTGAAGGTCACCTCTAATTTTTCTTCACCTAACAGCAGTGGAATAGCTTGGCTGAGTGATGGGTACAAAATTAGCCAAAGTGTTCAAAGAACATGAAATCATTTTGACCTTCTGCAAATTCAGAGCTTTTATGTTATTCACTAAAACAATTCAACATTCTTCATCATCTGAAGAAGGATGTTTCTGTTTCACTTCTTTCATACAATTCTTAAAACTACAACTTCTCAAATTTTGCAGAATCTTGAGTTGCCTGGGCATTTCCCATGTCTGTTCAGAAACCTTGGGGACCCTTGAAAAGAAGATTTTGAAGCAGGTGGGAGGGGGATTATGATAGGGAACCATAGAGAGGCAGCTTCATGTATAGTGGTGGGATTCAAACTTTTTACTACCGGTTCTGTGGCTCTGGTGTGGCGTGGCATGGTGGGCATGTCAGGGGAAGGTTACTGTAAAATCCCCATTCCCTCCCAATCAGCTGGGACTCTGGAGGCAGCAAATAGATGGGAACAAGGCTAGCCAGAAATAGTATTTACTGGTTCTCCGAACTACTCAAAATTTCTGCTACTGGTTCTCCAGAACGGTTCACCAACAAAAGGGCAAACGACAAAAGCGCGCCCGAATAAACCGCGGTGACAAAACCGCGAGTTCTAAAGTGTGCTGACGAATGAGCACTGCAGCGCGCTGACAAGTGCGCCAATAGAAGCGCGCTGTAAACCTAAACCTAACCCTAAACCTAACCCTAAACTTAACCCTAACCCTAACCCTAAACTTAACCCTAACCCTAAACCTAAACTTAACCCTAACCCTAACCCTAAACCTTACCTTAAATCGCGCTTCTGTCGGTGCGCTGTTGTCAGCGCGTTGATGATGTCGCGTTGATGACGTCGCGGTTTTAGCGCCGCGCTTTTGCCGTGTGCGCATTTGTCGGGTCACGCTCCAGAACTGGTCAGAACCTACAGAATATCACCTCTGCTCATGTAACTTTCTGAGATCTGCTTCCAGCCATTGCTCTAATGGGGCACAAATGAGATTACTGGATGAAGACTAAGCACAATTCTTAACCTCTGTTTAGGGGCTTTTATGGACACTGATTCCTCAATTGTCTTCTCTCAGTGAAGACAACAGATGCCTTGAACTATCCCAAAGGTGCTTTTGCAAAAGTCAACTGGAGTTCCTTGGTTGTTGTTTTTTCTTCATTTTCCAAAAAGAAAAACCAAGAAAGCCCAGTTGCCTTCTGGAAAAGCACCTTTGGAACAAACATGACCTGGATGATTGAAAATCTCCATGGACATTCTTTGGACTATTTTTCCTTTCTTCTTCACTTGTTTTGGCAGGTTCAATTTGAAAAGGAAATGGTTGGATATGGAGATGCAGGTTACCTGGTGGAATTCTTTTCAGAAGTGTTTGAGAGGCTGGCACAGCCAGAATATGGGATGTTTATGTATTGTGAACCGTGTTCCCCAATGTGGTTTCCTACCAAGGTAAGTTTATCAGACCCAACTCCAGTTCAAATGAACTCAATTCATCAAGATGATACATACCAACCCTGCCCCATGAGGTGGGATATTGGATCTTAATGTGGAAAATATGTGCAAGTTGGATTTGTGAAGTTCTACACCTGGTTTTTTGCTCATTGGAAAAAAATTGTCTGGGAAACTTCAAAACATCTGAGGGATTATGAGGATTTGTAATCCCAACACCTCTTGAGGGCCTAAATTGTGGGAAAGATGCCTTCAGGGACTAGAAAATTTGAGCTGAATGAAAGGAAGCATTTAGCCGCTCTGCAATTTGCACATTGATAAAGAGCAGCAATTTGAAAATAAGTTTGATGTCTTACAGGGTAATATAAGAAGTCTGGCAGGAAGAGATAAGACTTTTGATAAGGTCATACTGTTTCTCCATTGCCCTTAGCTCTGGGAAAATACAGATTAATTCCTAGATGCAGAGAAAAACAAGAGAGCCAATTTTATGTAATAGTTAAAGTAGCAGGCTAGAAATCTAGAGCCTGTGAGTTCTAGTCCTGCCTTAAGCCTGAAAGCCAGCTGAGAACGGAGTAGGTACATATGTTCATCACCTTGACTTAGCTATAAAAATAAGGAAGGCAAGATAAATAAAGTAGGCTCTAGTAGAATATCAAAGTGCAACTAAAGAAACGTTGTGGTGATGTTCTCTTGCTGTTTTGTTTTTGCAGCCTTCTATGGAAAAGAATAAATATTACCTTTTTGGTATTCTCTGTGGACTCTCAATAGCCAACCGAGTCACTGCCTACCTACCTTTCCCACTTGCTGTCTTTAAAAAACTGCTTAACAAGAAGCCAACTCTCAATGATGTGAAAGAGCTATGCCCTGTGATAGGAAGGTAAATGAATCCAGTCCTATCAAGTTACTAGGGACATTTGAGTCTTAACTGATTGTATCCAGTCGTTGCACTCACCCTACAACTGACAAAACCATGTTTCTGTGTCAAAGAATGGGCCAGAAGGAATGTGGTTTAAGATGACTTGGCCAAGGTGTAGAGATCAGAAAATCATTTGTCATTTCTCCTCTCATCCCTTCTGCAGTAGGAGGCTTCTCTTGATTTGAGTTGTCATAACGGAGTAACCTAGAGGAGAACACAGGTGTCACACTTGCGGTGTCACATTGTCATCGTGATGTTTTGCGACATTTTTTCCCCTTTGTGGAGCTGGGGTGGGCATGGCCTGCCCATAATGCATCCAGCCCACAGGCTGACAGTTTTTGTTGGCAGAGACACTGTGGCCTGTCCTTCTCTGTTTCTAGGGTAGCCCCACAGGCCAGATCTAAGCACCCCGTTGGCCAGATCTGGTCCACAGGCCTTGAGTTTGACACCTCTAGTCTAGGAGAAGGAACGTTCTTTTTTGCCCATTGTAACTGGTGTCTCAGCTTAGTTTAGTAAATCCCAGTACGACCCAAATCCCAATAGAAGCATGTCCCCTATTTGGCCTGGAAAGAGGGTATTCCCCACTAGCTTAGTTTTTAAAATTATCTGGACCCAAAGGTTTTTCTGGAGCAGTCATGCAAATATCTTCTTTGCATCTTCTCATCAAATGCTTGACTATCTGGCTCTATCTAACCATTCCAGCCCCATCAATAGCAATAGCAGTTAGACTTATATACCGCTTCATAGGGCTTTCAGCCCTAAGCGGTTTACAGAGTCAGCATATTGCCCCCACAGTCTGGGTCCTCATTTTACCCACCTCGGAAGGATGAAAGGCTGAGTCAAGCCTGAGCTGGAGAGATTTGAACCGCCGAACTGCAGCTTAGCAGTCAGCTGAAGTGGCTGCAGTACTGCACTCTAACCACTGCGCCACCTCGGCTCACTAGATATGATAGTTCAAAAGGGGCAAACTTGAGTCTATTTATGGTTGCATGGATCGGTCTAGAAATCATGTTCATATTCTCGAGCTTATAAAAATGTGAAACCATTCCAGTATGTATTTTTGATTGGCAATGTTTTAATATCTGCTGAAAGAACTTCACATAATATTTTATTTTCCATTTCCTTTTGTTATCAAGGAGTTTGCAGAGAGTTCTCGAGTATGAACATGATGATATGGAAGATGCGTTTGGGCTATGTTATCATGTGAGTACCTGCCAAGTCTCTGCATCCTTTCATGATGCCTCCCCAAATGCTTAATAACTCGGAATAGGTATTAAAAATGAAAGAAAACCAGGGCTGGTAAAATCAATTAAAAGGTGGAAAAGTTTACCTTGTTGCAATTGAACAAATTAAGCTGGAATAAATAGGTGAATGATGCTAGAGGCATCATTCTGAGTCTTGTCTTGAGGAAAAGGTGGTCTTTCAGAGGCATAGATCAAGATGGCATCAATGATAGTTTAATCCAAGCTCAGTTTTTTTTTTTATATGCATCACATTTTTTTTTACCATATCCTGCAGACACACTTGGGCCCTCCAGAGAAGAGCCACAAAAGGCTGAAATCTCATTCACACAACACATTAAGTCATAAGCTGATTTGTTTAGGGTTGGTATGCTATGTGAATTCAGCTGTTATGGTTCATGACCTTGTTATAAAGTTTGATCGTTGTCTGAGTCTTCTTGGTTATTCAGTAAAATGCAGTTATGGGAAACCATGGTTTGAGACCATGTGTGAAATGGTCAAAGCATTATTCAAACTGTGTCATTGGCTGAAACTATTGATGCCAACTATCCGACATAAATAGAAGGTCTTGACATTCTTCATTGTTCAGTACAAAGACTTTACTAACACATTAATTTTAGCTTTAACAGATTTGCCTAACCTGCAACAATTTTATTTTTCAGATTTCCTGGGACAGCATGGATGTAGACTTGATTGAAAATGGCATTTTGACAGCTGTAAACCAGGCCAATAAGTATGTAATAATGACTCTCCTTTTATTTCCTCTTTCAATATTCCATTCTTTGCATTTTCAAAAACAAACCAATTGCATAAATATCAGCAAGTTTAATCTCTTTATATTCATTTTCCACTTCAATTTTTTGGATTTCAATCCCCTCATTTTGCTTTTGATAAACATCGTCAATTTTTTCATCATATTTTGCTGTTAGATACTCCAATATTCCAGTTTTTCTTCTATTCTCTCATTTGTATTTGATAATTTTAGTAATTCTGAAAATATTGTTTGCAAGGTTAAGACCTCTATATTCTTTTGACATTGTGCCATCTTGACAAACACAGCTGCTCTCTCTTGGAAGATTATTAAAGTTAAAGCATGGATTCACAAAAGCTGTTGTTTCCACTCTTCTCTGGTTGAAAACACACTTTGAAGGGACATCTGGCTTCCCTTCCTATCGCTCTGTAACCAAGCCATAACAACAAACCGTGAAGAAAAAAAGGGTTCCGTTTGAATACACAAAGCTTCGATCAACAAAACCTCCCAGCATTCGAGCAGCGTAGCACTGTTAAAATGTTTCTTTTTTATATCTATTTTGTATTTCAAATTAGGAAAAGAGGTCCAATCTTTAAATGAATTTTTAAAAAAATACCCACAGCAATGAAAAAGGAAAGCTTTGGTCTATAAATCACAGAGAGTCACAAAGAAAAAGTAGAAAAAGAAGACTTAATCCATCTATTTTAAAAGGCTTGTAAAGATTCCATCCATGAAGATAGTATTTAAAAAAGTGAGATAACCACAATCCAGAACCATTACAAATTTAACTTCGCCGCTTGATTCTTCTATTCTTCAATTTAAATCAATTTTTAGGTTTTTATAGGCAGTCTCTTTTTTAAAACAATAAAGATTCCTCACCAGCTGGAAACACTTTCACTTTCCATTCCTTCCATTTTGGAGCCACCCCGACCTCATCAGCCTTGGCTGGATTTTTTGTCACCGGTTTGAAGAACTTCTCTTGCCTCTTTTTGGGGATTTTGCGATATCCTCGAGATCAGCAAGACGTATTCTTCCTGTTCACTGTCTCTTCGGGACAGTTTAGATCCGTTTGGACCCCCCAGTGGCAAAAGTGTCGACTGCGATCTCTGAGCATTGAAATAGCACGTTGTGTCGTCGTGACTTTGGCCCCTCCTCTCCGGTTGAATCTCTCCCTGATCAGTTTCCATCCTTTCAGGTGCCTTGTAAAATAGCTTGACCCCTTCCTCTCTGTGGCAGCCCCTCAAATATTGGAACACTGCTATCATGTCTCCTCTGGTCCTTCTCTTCACTATTGTAGCCACACCCAGTTCCTGTAACTGTTGTAGACCTATGTCTTATTTGTTTGTCCCTCTTTCCATTTTTTTTGTACTTGTCCTTTTTGTCTTTCAATTTGTCAGAGAAATCTTTATGCAGCCATTCTGGCTTCTCAGATTTCTTGTTTTTTCTTCCTCAGTGGTATTGTGCTGGTCTGGGCTTTTATTATCATATTTTTCAGAGTTTCTCAAGATTCTTGAGTTGTTTTCCCCTTTAGGATTTTCATCCAAGGAATCTTTCCCAAGTTCTCTCTGAGTTTATTAAATCAGCTCTTTTAAAATCTCTCTGGTATCTTTGTTCTATTGCTTGTATTTGCATTATGTTGAATTCTAGTATAACATGGTCACTCACCCAAGGTTCCTACAGTTTCAACTCCCTCTATCACTTCTTCTCTGTTTGTAAGAATTAAGTTAAGTTGTGGCTGTTGCAATATCCCTGGGGTCATGTGACCGTGAACAGGGCACCTGCCTTATGATTACATCAGAGCCAGCCACTGTCAGGTGATCAGCAATGGCAATCTTCCCTGACACCTTCCCACAAGCAACGTCAATGGGAATTTGGTTGCAAGTCACTTCCTTATGCTGCTCCTACCACTTTTTCTCCCCAGCACCTGGCCACATCTCTTATTACCCCAGAGCACTACATACCCAAAACCAGTTAGAACCTGCCAGTTCTAACCTCTTTTATAGAAGAGGTTCCACAAATCTACAGTGCTGTTTAGAACCGGTTCCAGCTCCCTCCCCCCGTCCGTCCGGACATCATCAAGATGAAGAGCGAGAGGAGGAATTCTGGGAGTTGAAGTCCACAAGTCTTAAAGCTGTCAAGTTTGAACACCCCTGGGTTTTTTTTACTAAAGGGTTAAGGGGCAAGGGTCTTGTAACTTGACAGCTTTAAGACTTGTGTGCTTCAAATGCCAAAGTTTCTGAGCCAATATTTTGGTTGCCAAGCAAGAGCGTTGTTAAGTGAGTTTCATCACATTTTACAAGTTGGCCCGCCCACCCAGTCACATGACTGCTAAGCCATGCCCACTCAGTTACATGACCTACCCGGTCACATGGCTGGCAAACCACTCCCACAAAACAGGCCACACCTACAGAAGAGGTTCTAAAATTTTTTGAAACCCACCACTGCCCAAAACCCTTGCCAGCTTGCCCATGCTCCTTGGCACTGACTTGTGCCCGATGCCAGCTTGCTTGTGGCACCCATCCCCACATTCCTTACCCAGTATTATTCCTGCTTAAAGACCCAAGAGGGGCTGGAGTTACGACAACAAACGGAACTTCAGGATTACCATTGCTAACTAAAATGCAACAAATCCAGTCTTTTAATTCTTATTTCTTTATAAAATTTTAGGCTTGTTCGCTTTCGAAGGCCTAAATGTTGAGTAATATATGCATTTTTTGCCTTGTGGTACAAAGACTTAACCTCCAACTAATTCTTGTAAATATTTAATAATGTGAAAATATATTATATTAACAAATAAATGTAAACAGGTACCGTAGTTTTAGATTTAACCCACGTTAACCCAATTTTCCCAAAAGAGATCTGATTTTGAACCCTGATAAATTTATTTAAAGACCTTGAAAAAAAATGAGTCCTATTTTCTACTTTTTAAAGGAAAGACTATGTTGACAAATACGTGGATTATATATTCAACAAATCAGTGAATGATGTTTTCAGTGAGTTCAGGAGAGGATTTTACAAAGTCTTGGATGAACAGATAGTTGGCATTTTTGAGCCTGAACAACTGATGGAAGTGGCAATTGGAAATGCCAATTATGATTGGGATTTGTACGAAAAGGTAAGTGGATGGATAGCAAAGGTTCTGACCAGTTCTGGAGAACTGGTAGCAGAAATTTTGAATAGTTCGGAGAACTGGTAAATACCATCTCTGACTGTCCCCGTCCCCATCTATTCTCTGCCTCCCGAGTCCCAGCTGATTGGGAGGAAATGGGGATTTTACAGTATCCTTCCCCTGCCACACTCACTAAGCCATTCCAGAACCACCGATCCACGCCCATAAAACCGGTAGTAACAAATTTTGAATCTCACCACTGATGGAGAGATGTATTTTATGACAAGGACCTTTATGAGGAGATCATGATTTGAGGGGTGGAACTATGCCCTTAGCTAGAGCATTATTTTCAATTGGCATGGATAGGGTTTGGTAAATGGAATTAATTTTTCTCCATCACAACTCCTAGCTTATCAAATAAGTAAATGATAGAATTGCCTGGATGGCATTTAGGAACTTGAGCATGGCTACACATAAAGCTACTAAAGCCTTTTTTCTTTTTCTCTCTCTTTCTTTTTCTTTCTTTCTCTTTCTTTTTCCTTCCTTCGCTTCCTTCTTTTTCTTTCACTGCTTTTCTTTTCTTTCTCACTGTTCAAGTGACTGAGTGGCTTATAGAATGATAGATGCATATAATATGATGGGTGATTTAGTTTTTTTATTCTTATTGGTTCTTGATTTTTTTGCACATTGACTGATTATTCTTACAATGAAGAATGCTGAGTATTGGGGCATATACAGCTCAACGCACCCAACCATAGAGATGTTCTGGGAAGTTTTTCATGAGCTGAGTTTGGAGGATAAAAAACGTTTTCTAGGTAAGTATCTGTATGTGACTACTTCATTGTTCCTCTAAAGATCTTTTAAAACAGATAGTCAAGGAATTGAAATGATAACTGAGAAGCACCTCTATACAGGTAGTCCTCAACTTACAACAGTTTGTTTAGTCACTGTTCAAAGTTACAACAAAATTGAACAAAGTGACGTATAACCATTTTTCACACTTAAGACCGTTGCAGTATCCCTATGTTCACAGGATTTACATCTGCATGCTTGACAACTGCTTCATATTTATGACGGTTGCAGTTTCCCAGGGTCATGTGACCCCCTTTTGCGAACTTCTGACAAGCAAAGTCAAGGGGGAGGCCAAATTCACTTAACAACCATGTTACTAATTTAACAACCGCAGAGATTTCTTTAAGAAATATCACAAGGAAAGTCATAAAACGGGGCAAAACTCATTTAACAAAGGTCTCGCTCAAGAACATAACTTTTGGGCTCCATTGGGGTCGCAAGCTGAGGGCTACCTGTAATATATGGCTGGATCACTACAATTTATCCCAGTAGGGCAACAGATGTTTTATTAAATCCTTTTGGAGGCAATATTAACCTGAGCCAAAGAATCCCGTGTTCTTAAATCTGTCTATGTTCCCCCTAATGTTCTCTGTTGAACTGATGATTTCCCCTTTCTCTAGTGTTTGTGGTTGGAAATGACAGGATCCCTGTGACAGGAATGGAATTTTGGAAGATAAGAATTTCTCCATATGACTCATCCTCAGAGGATTGTATCCCTGAGGCCAGGACCTGTGGGCATCTTATATTGCTGCCAATTTACTCAACAAAACAAAAACTGGAGGAGAAGCTTCTTCAAGCGATCGACAACAATCGTGGCTTTGGCAGATTCGCGCCCAGAGTCTGAAACAGAAACTTGAAGATGCCACCTTGGAAGCTGTAGCCTATACATACATACATACATACATACATACATACATACATGCATGCATGCATACATACATACATACATACATACATACTTACACACACACACACACACACACACACACACACACACACACACACACACCTACATACATATATGTGATCTCCGGAACTTAAAATATATTATCCACTTAGCTTTCGTTAGCCTCTGCTAACATTGTCAGGGTGTAAAAACTACCATTGAAGAGATGTTTGCCTTTATACATCATTGATCAATTTGGCCATTGTGCGCCTGATAGGCCCATCTACCCACCTCCCACCTGTAATTAGCACTGCCTGTTTTTACTTCAGACATATTAATCGATCGACTGTGATCTTGTAACAATGAGGCTTGTTCCTCATTGTTCGTGTTGATTACAGCTTGAGGCAGTCCTGGTGGATTCCTCTGCATTTGACCAAATCTGCATGTCTAAAAGGGGAGAGGTATTATCAATATCTATTCCCAGATAAAAATCAGTCTGTACTCATTCTGTAGGATATTTCCCAGTGCCTCAATGCTTGGTAAGCCTGCAGCAGGTTGATATGTCTATTAGTGGAGTTACTGTTGGACAACCAGGCTTCTTTCAATAGGCCCCTTTTATTTGCATCGTGGGCAACAAGTTCAGCCTCTTGAATAATTGAACACGTGATTGTGCTCCTTCATATGTGCCCAGATCTGGGAGCGCTGTTCTTTGTGCCAGACAGCCAGTAGTCTGTAGCCACTTAGCCATTTCCACTACATAGTTGCTTGCACAATTATGGCAGTTAATGCAATAAGCCACCTAGGATGCCTCCTTTTGGATAATGTTTCTCTTGGGCGCATCACTCTCATTCTCAGAGTTTGATCCGGTTTGACCCAGCATGCTGAAAGGATGCGTGTCACAGTTTCGGATACCCCTCATATATATGGCAGCACCTTCCACGCAGATGTCCCACTTGCACCCTCAATGGGCTGGCAGGGGCCAGAGAGAATGTCATTAAAGCAACATCAGACAGCTCAGCGTCATTCCTTGGGGATGAGCAGCCCAAACTGTGTGCGATAGGGAAGGAAGCAACAGGAGCTAAGCCTCCATCGATTAACATGTCTGAAGTAAACGTGACAGAGCTAATTACAGGTGGGGGGGGGGCGGGTAGATGGGCCTATCATGCGTGTAATGGCCAAATTGATCAATGATTCATAAAGACAAACATCTCTTCAATTGTAGTTTTTACACAATGTTAGCAGAGGCTAACGAAAGCTAAGTGAATAATATGTTTTAAGTTCCGGAGATTGCAATGCCTGTCTCTTCTTTTATAGCTACACCTGGAACTCGCATTTTTAGAATAGTTCGCTATATACAGTATATTTATATACTGTATTTATATATATTTATTTTCATATAGATTCATATATTTCATATATATTTCATACATTTCATATAGATCCTCCCTCTCTCTCTCTCTCTCTCTCTCTCACACACACACACACACACACACAAATCTGGTTATGTCTGAAAATACTCCTAGAATAGATTATCTTATTCCTAATCATGTACTAGATCTTAAGAGTTTTAAAGAATATTTTAGAATACTTTTTAATTACCAGTGACCAAGAATTGATTCAAACCTGACCACAGGTATCGTCTGACATCTTGGATGCTGACGGATATTGAAGGGAAAAGTTAAAATGTTATTGAAAATGCCCATTTGCAATTTGGATTGTAAGAAGCTATTGGACAAATTGCTGCTGAATTTCTATATTCCTGTTAATATGATGAAATCTGGGAGTGAGTTGAGGGGAGGAGTGAAAAAAACTGGCTAATCTTGAATTGGTGGTGGGAAGGAAGCAGCTGAGATTCCCCCCAAAAAGTTGTGTGTTTTTATAGTACAGTGCTTCAGGGGCAATTGATTTGATTTTTAATGGGGGCAATTATTTAAACCAATTTCATGGCCTTTTAGGTTTCCTCCATGTAAGTAAGAGTTCACCTTTTGAGTAAAGTAAGAATTAGATGTCACAGGGGACATCAGGATTTTAAAGATGGTGGGGCATGGCCAAAAAAAAGGTTGGGAACCACTTATAGAGTAGATAGTGCATTTGTCTGATGATATACCTGTCTATAGGTGAGCAGCAATAAACATATCATTCTGATCAGCTCTGTGTGTTGTTTCTGATTTCTTTGTCTGGCTGCCAGTCCTTCAAGATCAGACTAGGAATCTGGTATGAGCCATGGTGGCGCAGTGGTTAGAATGCAGTACTGCAGGATACATCTGCTGGCTGTCAGCAGTTCGAATTTCACCAGACTCAAGGTTGACTTAGCCCTCCATCCTTCTGAGGCGGATAAAATGAGGACCCAGATTGTTGGGGACAATATGCTGACTCTGTAAACTGCTTAGAGAGTAAAGCACTGAAGCGGTATATAAGTCTAAGTGCTATTGCTGTTGCACCTTCAGATCAGAGGTGGGTTTCTACCGGTTTGGACCAGTTCGGCTGAATAGGTAGTAACTCAGCCCGACATGTGATCGAACAGGTTCTATCCTCGGCGGCGCCATTATTATTTTCTGTTCTGCACATGCGCAGAACAATCCTCATTGAAAAAATGTAATTTCCCCCCGTTTTTTAACGTGCGCATGTGCAGATCTTGTGCAAATACGCACAAAATTTTTCAGGCAGCGAACAGGTAGTAATGCTGGCAGGAACCCCATCTCTGCTTCAGATGCGCGAGAGAAGGCATACGACACAACTGCTTACCTGCACCCGTTTCGTTTCAGGTTCTTCAATCTCACCACATTTTTTAAGATCCAAATCTCCAATATGTTGCAAATCTGCCATTCACATGGGGTTGCCCCAAACTGTTCCAGTCGACAAAGCCACCACATTTCCTGATTCTTAAAAAGAAAAACATAAAATAACAGCTACCATCATGCATGTTATGGTTCTACCAACAATTCGCACAATAATTATAGAATTCTAGCAAATCATCCCATTTCTACAACTTCAAAGACATCTCTTTAAAATTTGGAGGGGGGAATTAAGCCCATATTTTGAAGAGGTACCTTTCCTTCTCATCCTTTCGTTCTGGTGTATGATCAATGGTCAGTTTCTCGGCTTGTGCTTATTGTTATTGATATGTATGTCAGTACTATTTTATTACAAAGAGAGAGAAAGACAAATCTTGCAAGCCTGAATGTGCTTCCCCCGTCCTCCTTTTACCTTTGTGAAAACTAGGTTTGTCTGAGATTACATTCCTGCCCTGGATGCAGGTTTATTTCATCTGACCACTGTCTTTGATAGCCACTCTTCCTTCCTCAAGCCATTCCCTCTGCTCCCTACAATTCCACATCATTTAGCAGTTGATGGCAGAAGAATTTGAGAAGACCTGATGAGAATGGGGTGGGAAATGAAAGGAACCAAAGTCATGTGTGATTTAGTCACAGACTTGGAAGAGATATATAAACAAGAAGAAGTAGGTTGTGAAAGGACAGAGTGGAGAAGATAATATTCTTCCACAAGCCTTTTTTTTTTTTACTGTAGTGTTTAATGTTGATGGAGGCAATGGAATTTGTGAAGATGTGGACATTCCTGAGGCTGGGTTGCTAATGTTTTTACCAGGCAGCAGTCTCTATTTTTGTAGAGCTGATGCTTTTTGGGGGGGACCCTGGAGGAGATGAAGTTAGACAGAGGTTATCCCCTATAGCTCGAGGCCAATATATGCAGGGAGATTGGAAAGTATGAGAGGGCCCTTTGCTCTGTCACCGTGACCCAACAAAAGGGCGAACGAAAAAACTGCGCCCGACTAAACTGCATCGCTGATGTTACCAACGCGGCAACAACAGCCAGCGCGGAGAAAGAAGGGCGCTTTAAATAGCGCGTCGAAAGAAAGCCAATTCAACTTAAGGTAAGGGTTAGATTTAGGGTTAGCTTTAGGGTTAGGTTAAGGGTTAGGGTTAGGTTTAGGGTTAGGTTAAGGGTTAGGGTTAGGGTTAGGTTAAGGGTTAGGGTTAGGTTTAGGGTTAGGTTAAAGGTTAGGTTTAGGGTTAGGGTTAGGTTTAGGGTTAGGTTAACGGTTAGGTTTAGGGTTAGGTTAACGGTTAGGTTTAGGTTTAGGGTTAGGTTTAGGATTAGGTTTAGGGCTAGGTTTAGGGTTAGGGGTTAAGTTTAGGTTTAGGGTTTACAGCGTGCTTCTGTCTCCGCGCTGTTGTCGCCCTGTTGATGACATCAGCGACGCAGTTTAGTCGAGCGCGGTTTTGTCGTTCGCCCTTTTGTCGGTGAACCCTCAGTCACTGATAACCAAAGAGCCATTACTATAGACTTGGCTTCCAAAGATAGATCTAGAAATACAGACAGGTTTACTCTGTGGATGACATTGGTAAGTAAGCTTCAATGACCCTTTAAAACAAGGGTGTCAAACTCAAGGCTCGAGGGCCGGATCTGGCCTCCAGGGTGTTTAGACCACGCCCATGCCCTTGCAACAGCAAAGGACCGCACTGCAGTGCCTCGCCCAGTGAAAACGGAGCTCCTGGGCCCCATTTTGGCCAACACAGCCTCCTGCAGCCTTCTGCCAGCAAAAAATGCTGATGGGGGGACAGCGTGTGCCCCCCCCCCAGGCTCTGATTTCTCTGTCAGAGGGCTAGCAAAACTAAACTAAAAACGAAACAAAAAGAGAAATGTTTCCCCTTTTCCATTTGAGCCTGCAAGAAGGGATAGGAAAGGAGAAAGGGAAAGAGGAAAGACAAAGACAAAGAAGGGAAGATAGGAAGAGAGCAAGGAAAAAGAAAGAAAGAGGGAAAGGAAGGAAGTGGAATGAAGAGGGAAGGAAAAAGAAAAGGAAGGAAGGAAAGGAAGGAAGGAAGATAGATTATATAATGAGAGTGAGAGAGAGTCAGAGGGAAGTCCTGCTTTGGCCATCACAGCCAGTGGTGAAATTCAATGTTTTTTTACTACCGGTTCTGTGGGCGAGGTGTGGCTTGATGGGTGTGGCATGGCTTGGTGGGCGTGGCAGGGGAAGGATACTGCAAAATTTCCATTCCCACCCCACTCCAGGGGCAGCCAGAGGTGGTATTTGCTGGTTCTCTGAACTACTCAAAATTTCTGCTATGGGTTCTCCAGAAATCCTACTGGATTTCACTAGATAGATAGATAGATAGATAGATAGATAGATAGATAGATAGATAGATAGATAGATAGATAGATAGATAGATAGATAGATAGATAGATATAGAGATAGATTAGATAGATATAGATATAGATATGGATATAGATATAGATATAGATAGATAGATATAAATATATAGATAGATATAGATATATAGATAGATATATAGATAGATATAGATATATATATTTGGGCATAGATAGATATATTTGGGCATACCGGTGGTTGTAAAAATCTAATAGATACCTTTCACCCTGGCTTTGCTGATAACGGATAAGAGCCTGTGGCCTAATGGCTAAGATGTCTGCCTAGTATGTAACATAGCCCAGGTTCAAATCCCAGTAAGGGTATGGCTAGCTGATGAGAGCTAAATAGCTTGAAATAGATCTATACTAGTCTCCCTTTATTTATTTATCAGCACAAATACAACAAAGATATATAGATATATATACACATAAACACACACACACACACACATACATATACATACACATACATACATACACACACATACACACATACATATATATATATACATACATATACATATACATATATACATTATGCATATACCTATACCTATACCTATACCTACAAACACACACACACACACACACACACACACACATATATATGTTGCATTTGTGCTGATAAATAAATAAAGGGAGACTTGCAACACAAATATAACAAAGGCAACAGTAAAAATAATGGCTTTCTGTCTGGATGGTCTCTTGTGATGAGCCGATAGACAGAGAAAGAAAGCAGTATTTGGGCATACCAGGGGTTGTGACACAATACATAAATACATACACACACACACACACACACACACACACACACACACACACACACACGACATTGAGATTCCCCCCCCCCCAAGCCAAACGCTACTCTGATGCTTCCCTCAATGAAATCGAGTTTGACAGCCCTGCTCTAAAAAGCATGCCATTGACCCAGCTGTCCCCAAGAAATACCAGCCCCTCCACTGCCCGCTATCCTGTCAAGAGTGGGAGAAGCTTCTTGGGTGAGAAGCGACAGTCTTCAAAAGGAAGGCGGGGGGGGGGGGGGAAGAAAGCATGACAGTCCAGTTGCCTCCTGAAAAGGAAAAAAAAAAGCAACTTTGGTGCAGTCAGTCATGAAACGAAAACGAAACTCGGGAGCCGCCGAAAGCTGAGGGAGCCGCGGTTGCATCCTCGGTTAAAAAAAAAAAAGCGCCAACGTCTCCACGACGAATCCAGCGCTTAAGCCAGTGTTTCCCAACCTTGGCAACTTGAAGATGTCTGGACTTCAACTCCCAGAATTCCCCAGCCAGCATTCGCTGGCTGGGGAATTCTGGGAGTTGAAGTCCAGACATCTTCAAGTAGCCAAGGTTGGGAAACACTGGTAAGCGACACTCGTGTACCGCCCTTCTTCTGCCAGCCACGGCCCCCCGCCGTCCTTCCCCCGAAAGCCGATTCCAGGCACGGACCGCGCCGCAGTTTCGGTTTCCTCGCCAGGCACGCCTTCTCTTACGTTTGGGAAGTCCAGCTGCCCAAAAGCAGCCCGGAGAGAGACAAGACGCGCGTCGTTCTGGAGAACTTGCCCGTTTTTTTTGTTCTCCCCTTTAGGCGATCGGAGGTGAGGATCCTTCAACCATGCCGGGCGCACGGAAGAGACGCTCCGTCTCCGCCGCTGGTTCTCCGGCAGGCTCGGGTTCCAGACCCCCGCGCCGCCTCCGGGAGCCTGAAGGGAAAGTTGCCGAAAAGGTGCGCCAACAGCGATCCCAAGAAGAGGATCGGTCGGATTCTGCCGCGGTTTCTCCTCCGCCCCTCGGACCCCCGTTGCTCTTGTTCCCCAGGGCCGGGGTCCACCGCAGCATCTTCAAAGAGGATCCTGAAGCCGTTTGCCAGATCAGCTGTAAGCAAGGTTACCTAGCGGTGGCGCAGACGCCGAAAACCGTGCATCTTTTCGGCCGGGGGCAAGACAAAGCGCATCAGCCCCTCGTGGAAAGTCACAGTGAGTAGTAGCCGTAATCAAAATGCCTCCAAACCCGGACGGCCGACAGATGGCAGCAAAACCAACCAACCAACCCCCAAACCCTTTTATGTTAGAATATAGCAATAGCAATAGTTAGGCTTATATACCGCTTCATAGGGCTTTCAGCCCTCTCTAAGCAGTTTACAGAGTCAGCATATTGCCCCCAACAACAATCTGGGTCCTCATTTTACCCACCTCGGAAGGATGGAAGGCTGAGTCAACCTTGAGCCTGGTGGGATTTGAACAGCCAAACTGCTGAACTGCAGTGCTGCATTTTAACCACTGCGCCACCTCGGCTCTTGAATAAGCTCGAAGGGACCTTGGAGGTCTTCTAGTCCAGCCCCCTGCCCAAGCAGGAGAACCTATACCGATTTAGATAAGCGACTATTTAGACTCTTCTTAAAACCATGCAGCTCACGGCTTCTGAAGGCAAGCTATTCCACTGATTAATTGTGTAAATTGGATAATTTACTGATTAATTTATTGGTTAATTTACACTGGTTAATCGCACCATCATCCCTGTCCTTATGTTTCTTTTTATTTGTATCCATTTCATGTATCCAAAATCCAAAATACATATATATGTAAACATATATATGTTTGTGTTGTATTTGTGCTGATAAATAAATAAAGGGAGACTAGTATAGATCTATTTCAAGCTATTTAGCTCTCATCCGCTAGCCATACCCTTATTGGGATTAGAACCTGTGCTGTATTACATTTTAGGCAGATGTGTTAACCACTAAGCCACAAGGTTCTCCTCCTTTATCAGCTGAGCCAGGGAAATAGGTATGTATTTAGTGTCACAACCCCTGGTATGCCCAAATATGGGAGGAAGTCTACTGCTTCCATTCTCTGTCTATCGGCTCGTCACAAGAGACCATCCAGACAGAAACCCAATATTTTTTACTGTTGCCTTTGTTACTTTTCTGTTGTATTTGTGCTAATAAATAAATAAAGGGAGACTAGTATAGATCTATTTCAAGCTATTTAGCTCTCATCAGCTAGCCATATCCTTACTGGGATTAGAACCTGTGCTGTATTACATCATTATTTATCAGCACAAATACAACACAAATGTAATAAAGGCAACAGTAAAAAATATTGGGTTTCTGTCTGGATGGTCTCTTGTGACGAGCCGATAGACAGAGAATGGAAGCAGTAGACTTCCTCCCATATTTGGGCATACCAGGGGTTGTGACACTAAATACATATATATGTTTATACATATATATGTTGTCTAATACATGCTTGATGAAATAAATAAATAAGTAAATAAATAAATAAATTCGTAAATCATTTCCCTCACTCTTAGGAAGTTTCTCCTTAATTCCAGGTTGCTTCCCTCTTTGATTAGTTTCCAACCATTGCTTCTTGTCCTGCTCTCTGGTGCTTTGGAGAATAATTTCACCCCCTCTTCTTTGTAGCAGCCCCTCGAATACTGGAATGCTGCTATCATGTCACCCCTATTTCTTCTCTTCTTTAGTGTACTGTGTATGTGTACTTTGGTGTGCCCTCTGGTGAGCGACCAGTGAGTAGGGTAGAGGGAGTAACCCAGTCAGCTTTGTGAATGAGGGAGGATTTGAACCTGGGTCTTTCAATACTTTTAACCCATGGGGTCTGTCTCCTAGGCCAACACTTAATCCAGGGATCTTCAAACTTGACAATTTTAAGACTTGTGGACTTAAACTCCCAGAATTCCTCAGCCGGCATGGCTGATTTGTGGAATTCTGGAAATCCACAACTCTGAAAAAGTTGCCAAGTTTGGAAGCCCCTGTTCTAAGCCCCTGGGCCTGTTTGCAGTGTCCTATCTTGTTAAAAAATGACAATCCCTGTTAGGTAAGCTCCCCGTTGGGAGAGCGAGTACGTTCAGCGAAGCGTTTTGAGAGTTGTGTTGGAGAATGCACAAACCAGCATACAGAGACACTGCAATTTAAATAGGCTTTTACTTTCGTGGAAATAGAGGTACCAGAGTCCATCAAACAGTCCAAGTCATACACAGATAAGACAGTCAATCATCAATGTCTTTCAGTTAAGGGATAATCCAAATAACACAGTCCAGTAACATACAATCAGTCCAGTAATCAAGGTTTGCTAACAGTTGCAAAATTTACAATAGCTTAAGGCACTTCCAGATCAGATCAGCCCAGCATCTAATGGACAGAGAGAGAGCTAACAGTCGTTTTGGCTCCCTCTTATGGCCGGTTGAGGAAAAACAGCCACCAATCACATTTTACAGTATGCTTTAAAGAAACAGGTATAGCATCGTTACATGATTTATATATTGCCAACCCAAACGTCAGAATTATATTCCTAACAAGCCCCACCAAAACAAATTGCAAGTTTATCAGCATATTAGCTTTGTCTCCTAAATACTGCAGCTTTCTCTAGAAAACAGAAAAGTTGGTAAGAGATGAGGCGCCTTCAATTTGGCACCTTGGCTGATTAAAAAAGGCTAAGGCATCCTC
Source organism: Thamnophis sirtalis (assembly GCF_051295495.1). NCBI lineage: Eukaryota > Metazoa > Chordata > Lepidosauria > Squamata > Natricidae > Thamnophis > Thamnophis sirtalis. The sequence continues at coordinate 12,673,390 of NW_028261390.1, forward strand.
TGGAGTTAAGCCTGGTGACTATATCCATCTTATGAAAAGTTTTTCCTGCTTCTGGGATATTTTTTCCCCAACTTCTCAATTTAGCCAGCAGCCTCGGCGTATCATTTTATTGTTGTTGTTACAGCTTGGCAACTGACTCATATTTATGACAGTTCCAATGTCCCGGGGTCATATGATCAGCTTTTACACCCTTCTGACAAGCAAAGTCAATGGGGAAGCCAGATTCACTTGGCCATATTACTAACTTAACAGTTGCAGTGATTCATTTAATAGTTGTGGAAAGAAAACGGGGCATAAAAATATGATTGCCTCTGCTCCTCTCTAACTCCCACTTCACAATGACTCCAGCCTTTCAGTCCAGCAGAATACCTGGTGTGGCATAGTACCAATTAAGTTACGGTAATCACTGGTGAAAATCATGGTGGACATTCTCTTGCTATGTCTTGCAGGGAGCATCCAGTTAAAAGAGAAGATACACTCACTGGATTGTGAAGCATCTCACCTGCTTATTCTCTCATCAAATGGAAAACTTTCAGAGCATGATATTACAACCAAAACCACACAAATAAGGTAGGAGGGATAAGGATAACACCGTATATATAGATATGGGTATAACATAAGGAAACTGGATGTAAATTGTAAACAGTGATTTGGAAAGGAGGATTAGAAAAATTTGTTATTAAATATTATGGAAGTTTAGCTAGAATAGGATATAAGGATTCAGTGCAGGGGTGGGTTCCTGCCAGTTCTAACCTCTTCTATAGAAAAGGTTCCACAAATCTATCGTGCCGTTTAGAACCTGTTCCAGCTCCCTCCCCCCGCCCGTCTGCACATCATCAAGATGAAGAGCGAAAGGAGGAATTCTGGGAGTTGAAGTCCACAAGTCTTAAAGCTGTCAAGTTTGAACACCCCTGGTTTTTTTTTTCTAAAGGGTTAGGAGTGCAAGGGTCTTGTAACTTAACAGCTTTAAGACTTGTGTGCTTCAATGCCAGAGTTTCTGAGCCAACATTTTGGTTGCTAAGCAAGAACGTTGTTAAGTGAGTTTCACTACATTTTACAAGTTGGCCACCCCCACCCAGTCACATGACTGCCAAGCCACTCCCACCTGGTCACATGGCCAGCAAGCCACTCCCACAAAGCAGGCCACACCTACAGAAGAGGTTCTAAAAAAATTTGAAACCCACCACTGATTCCGTGTTAATGGAGGATTTTAGAAATAGTAAATGAAAGGCCAGTATGTGGTTATGTATTAAATCTTGGTATATTTTATGATAAAGGACGTTTAAATAATTATAGTAAAATGAAAATGGAGATATGATGATAGTAATATGTATAAATATCTGAGTTAAAATACTTGGGTTAATATGAATTATGTTTGTTGATTATGGAAGAGATGCACGAGTCTTTTTGTAACGAACTGATACACTTTCTACAGTATGTAAGAAAGGATGTTTGTTTTGAAAATTAAAAATAATTTTTTTTATTAAAAAAAGGAAATTACTTATTATATATTAATGGTAAGGGAGTTGGATTTTTTAAAAAAAAACTTGAATGAACAAGGCTCATCAGTGGGAGAATAATCATCATTCAATTTGCTGATTCCATGACTTGTATACAAAGAAACAGATGCTTTTGAAAATAAACTTGATAGAAGAATATCTATGGAGATTCTCAGTCATCCGGGGCATGGCTGTCCGAAAGGTATTTTTCAAAAGGCAGCTCGACTTTTTTGGGTTTCTTTTTCCTTGAAAACATTTCATTTCTCATCCCTGAAGTGTCTTTAGTTCTGATAGAAGAATGCAAGATTAAAACAACAGGGTTATTTTTGTTCCACAAATTTCTGCTTTCCTTTTTGCTGTGCTTTTTATAACATTGTTATAATGAAAATAAACATGAATGCAATTAGCCACCTGAAAGTTTTCTTCCAAAAGAAAAAGAGTTGTATTCTCACTATTTTAGGTCACATTTTAAAAAAGAAGACTATCACATACCTAGAGGTGCCACAACATGTATTGCCTTCCCTTCCTCATTCAGATTCTTTTTTTTTTAATATATTTTTTCCCCAAAACAAATACAACACATAAAATCTTCCTTCTTTACATACTGTAGAAAGTGTATCAGTTGGTTACAAAAGGCTTTCATTCAGATTCTTAATATAAACATTCAAGAGACCTTGGCCTAGGACTGAACATTGTAGCAGCCCAATATCTCTTTCCAATTGTTTATTTGTTTATTTGTTTATTTATTTATTTATTCCTTCATTCAAATTCTATAACCGGCCATCTGATTACCATATTTTTTGGACTATAAGATGCTCTGGACTATAAGATGCACCTACCTTTTGGGGAGGAAAACAAGGGGGGGGGAACCTGCCTTTGTCTCCAAGCATCCCTCCGGTATTCATCTGGCTTATTTGTCACGGCCCATTCGCCACTGCTGCGGCCCATTCGCCGCGCCCTGTTCGCCGCCATTCATTTGCCACTGCCACCGTCCGTTCACTGTGGCCTGTTAGGCATGGCCCATTCACCGGCATCTGTTCGCCACAGCCCATTCTCCACAGCCACCTGTTCACCTGCCTGTTCACCGCTGCAGCCCATTCTAGAACAGCTGATTGGCACCATACCACCCCCCTCCCCCACCACTATATTTTGAGTATAAGATGCACAGATATTTCCACTGACTTTTTTTGGGAGGAAAAGTGTGCCTTATGTTCTGAAAAATACGGTAATTGAAAATGCCAGCATGTTTACTACCCGTGGATTGATCTTAATATTTGATTAGTGCCATGAAGTCAATCATGGACTCCTATTGGCTCCATAGATAGCTTTTCTCTCTGATAATCCTTTTCTTGGTGCATTCAAAACAACTGAATAAAAGAGTTGGAAGGGTCTTTGAAGATCTTCTAGTCCAATCCCCTGCTCTAGCAGGAAACCCTGTACCATTTCAGACAATTACTTGCCCAATCTCTTCTTAAAAACCTCAAGTGTTGGCGCACCCACAACTTCTGGAGGCAAGTCTTTCCACTGATTAATTGTTCTGTCAGGAAATTTCGCCTTAGTTCTAGGAGCCGAGGTGGCGCAGTGGTTAGGGTGCAGTACTGCAAGCCACTTTAGCTGACTGTGATCTGCAGTTCAGCGGTTCAAATCTCACCGGCTCAAGGTCGGCTTAGCCTTCCATCCTTCCGAGGTGGGTGAAATGAGGACCCGGACTGTGGGGGCAAGTTGCTGACTCAATTTGCTAAAAAAAAATTGTAAACCGCTTAGAGAGGGTTGAAAGCCCTATGAAGCAGTATATAAGTCAAATAAATAAGTCAAATAAATAAATAAATAAATAAATAAATAAATAAATAAATAAATAAATAAATAAATAAATAAATAAATAAATAAATAAATTGTTTCTTTCCTAGATTAGTTTTCATCTGTTTCTTCTTGTCCTGCTTTCAGGTGCTTTGGAGAATAGTTTAACACACACACATACACACACACACACACACACACACACACACACACACACACAAACACACACACTTCCTTTGTGGCGATCCCTTAGATACAGGTAGTCCTCGACTCACAACCACAATATAACCCAACATTTCTGTTGTTAAGTAAGACATTTGTTAATTGAATTTCGTCCCATTTTACAACCTCTCTTGCCACAGCTGTTAAGTGAATCACTGCCGTACTTAAGTTGGGAACACAGTTGTTAGGTGAATCTGATTTTCCCATTGACTTTGCTTGTCAGAAAGTCGCAAAAGGTGATCGCATGACCCCAGGATGCTACAACCGCCATAAATATGAGTCAATTGCCAAGCATCTGGATTTTGACCACATGACCCTGGGGATGCTGGAACAGTCTTAAGTGCGAAAAACAGTCACAAGTCACTTTTTTCAGCGCCGTTGTAACTTTGAAACCTCAGTAAATTAACTGCTGTAAGTCGAGGATAAGTTCCAATACCTGTATTGGAACAATGCTATCATGTAGGTCATGGCTACCGTAACCAAATCCCTTTGCCTTGCTGCTGGTCATCTTCTTCTTCTCTTTTCTTCCATCTTCCCCAGCATTAGGACCTTCTCCAGAGAACTGGACCTTCCCATAATGTGTCTGAAATAAGACAGTTTGAATCTGGTCATGTATGCCTCAAGTGAGAACGATTGGTAGAGTAATATCACACAGGGTGGGCCTCCTCCAGGTGCCGTTGACCAGACAATGTCGTCTGGTGGCTCCTCGGGGGAGGGCCTTCTCTGTAGCTGCTCCGACCCTATGGAATGATGTACCCCCAGAGATCCGGACCCTTCCCACTCTCTCGGCCTTCCGAAAGGCTACTAAAACCTGGCTGTTCCGGCAGGCCTAGGGCTGTTGACCTCATGAATGAGGTCCAGCCCCGCCTAGATTGAGTGCATGAAGTGATCTTTTAATCTGTTTTTCTTCTCTCTATTTTTTAATTTTTTATTCTTTTAGAGATGTATTTCTGTAAGCCGCCTGGAGTCCTTCGGGATTGGGCGGCATATAAGTTTATTAAATACTTAAATACTTAAATATGAAAATACAGAGCTATTTGTGAAGCACGCCTCTCAATGACCGGTGTTTTTAATCCTTGACTTCCTTGTCTACTTCTTATAGAAGAGGTATTGGTAACTGAACAGCATGTATTCCTTTTTTTCTTTTTTTTCAGGCTACTGAAAGAATTAGGAAACAAACAAATTGTTCAGATTGCATGTGGTGACCGTCATTCCATGGCTCTTTCAAAAGGTATTGGCTGTTTGTGCACTTCTTTTAACAACTCTCTTACTTGTCTTCTACTTCAGTTGGGATGTCAACAACAAGCAATTGTTGTAGAGATAAAATCAAGGAGTAGAGATAAAATCAAGGAGAAAGATTCCACATGTACCATTTTGAACTCTCAAAGCAAAATGGGATAGAAATCTTTCTTTCTTTCTTTCTTTCTTTCTTTCTTTCTTTCATCTTTCATCTATCATCCATCCATCCATCCATCCATCCATCCATCCATCCATCCATCCATCCATCCATCCATCCATCCATCCATCCATCCATCTATCTATCTATCTATCTATCTATCTATCTATCTATCTATCTATCTATCTATCTATCTATAAATGGCTCTGTGTATGTATATGTTCCAGCATAAATCTGGAACGCCTCAAGCAATTTCAACCAAACTTGATACACAGATGACGTACTCTCTGGAATCAAATACTGTGGGGGAAAGATACCCCTAACACCCCTTGGGGTGTGTGTTCTTTTAAGATACAGCCTGTTGTGCCTTAAAATGGCTTCTACTGTACTGCCATGAAATGGCTTCTACTGTACAGCACAGTGGAGTTGCCATGGTTAACGGCTTCACAGTACTCCACAATGTGGCTCCCTCTGGTTAAGGGGGAAAATCCAACATTAGAAATTATGTTTGGTCATTTGGACATTTTCCCCCTATAAATAAATACCCAAGCAACGCCGGGTTATCTACTAGCATATAGATAAATATAAAAGGTTAACGGCTTCCTTTTATGTGTTGTACTCAGGAGGAGAACTCTTTGCCTGGGGTGAGAATGAACATGGCCAGCTTGGAATGGGAAAGGAGATGGGTCACATTAAGGAACCGCAGCTGGTACAAGCATTGGAAGGCATTCCTTTGATTAACATTGCAGCTGGATCTACTCACAGCATGGTTGTCTCTCTGTTTGGGGCTGTTTACTCTTGGGGAAAGAATCTGTATGGACAACTTGGCCTTGGAGACACAGAAGGTGAGGAGAAATTCTGGAAATGGAGTGGAGGAGAATGTCAGGGTTCCAAAGAGCATCCAAAATTAAATCAGAGTCCAAGGCAAAGTATTGCTCAAAGTTCCAATTTATTAAGAGAGCCATGTTGGCACATCTGGGAAAACCCGAATCTGAAAGCTTCCCGGTTTTCCCCACCCAGTTGAAAGTTCATGATCTTGCCTTCACACCCACCAGTCCATCCCATGGTCCAATCTTCCACTGCCATGCTGGCAGTTCCTCCCATCCAGTTCCGGTCAGTTGCAGAGGTGTAGAGACAAAGAGGTGTAGAGACAAAGGATGACCTTGGCTTACTAGAAAAGAGCCAAGGTGGCGCAGTGGTTAAATGCAGCACTGCAGGCTACTGCTAGATCAGCAGGTCAGCGGTTCAAATCTCACTGGCTCAGGGTTGACTCAGCCTTCCATCCTTCCGAGGTGGGTAAAATGAGGACCCAGATTGTTGGGGGCAATATGCTGACTCTCTGTAAACCGCTTAGAGAGGCCTGAAAGGCCTATGAAGCGGTATATAAGTCTACTGCTATTAAATTATTTTGGCTACATAGCATCTAACTCCGTACAATCCCCCCTCCCATTTTTCCACAATTGAAAAGGCATAGTAGAATAATAGAAAGTGTGGCAGGCCAAAGATCCAAAAGGAATATGGCTGCAGACAGGGCCTGATTTAGATGAAAAGAGGCCCTATGCTATTCCACTTATGAGGCCCTTTCACCTCCCATTTTTAAGTTTGTAAATTACATGAGAGACAATAAAATACATCATTACTGTGATATATATCAATATATATCAATATATATAGCTGGCCTCCCGACGGAGGGCGGCTCTGCTCTGCGGCCAAAGCAGCGAGGCCAGCCGCCTCCCCTGCTGCGCTCAGCTGCCCGGCTTGGCCCCCTCACCCTCACCTGCCTGGCCGCTGGTGGGCCTCCATGTCGACGGGGCGGCTACTGGGAGCGGCCACGCCTCTCGCCCGACCGCCGGTGCCGGGAACGTGGGCGGGCTCCCCAACTGCCGCGGCGCTGGAACGATCTTAACCAATACATTTTTATGTTTGTTTATTAGCCATATGCATAGAATTTCTCCTTATTTTCGGTTCAGTGTTTTAGTGTTCACTGTTTTTAGAATAGTGTAATTTTAATTTTGCTAACAATTTGAATGTAGGCCCCTCTTGATCTTGAGGCCCTAGTCTGAAGCCTAGTTAGCCTATAGGAAAATCCGGCCCTGGCTGCAGACCTGACAGAGATGTTTGAGATATGCTCATTTATAATAATAGGAAATGGGTCACCTAAACTCATTGGTCTCTGAGCTGTCACGTGATGTATCACTACGTTTTCCCCTTCGCGGAGCTGGGATGGGTGGGGCCTGCATGTGATGCATCAGTTTGACACCCCTGTTCTAGGAGAAGATGGTCCTGAGGGTAATTGAGATCAACACATCTGGAAAGCTCATCCAATAAGCAAATTCAATGGTGAAGCCAGCAAGGAAGGTTGCAAATTACACTTATGTGATGTTCCAGTTAATAACCATGGTAATTTGCTTAATGACCATGGGGAAAAATTATAAAATCAGATGCAGTCTCATGATGTCCCACTTAATGTCCATACTGCTTAACAAGGCGTTTTGGGGTCTCTATTGTAGTTGTAAGTTGAGGACTATCTATATGTTCCTAAATAGAGAAAGGAAGACAGAGAGACAAAGATAGATAGATAGACAAAGATAGATAGATAGACAGACAGAGATAGATAGATAAATAGATAGACAGACACAGATCGATAGATAGACAGACAGACAGAGACAGACAGACAGACAGACAGATAGATAGATAGAGATAGACAGAGATAGATAGATACATAAATAGACAGACAGACAGACAGACAGAGATCGATAGATAGACAGACAGAGACAGATAGATAGATAGATAGATAGATAGATAGATAGATAGACAGAGAGATTGATAGATAGACAGAGATAGATAGATAGATAGATAGACAGACAGACAGACATACAGACAGAGATAGACAGATAGATAGATAGACAGACAGACAGAGACAGACAGACAGAAACAGATAGATAGACAGACAGAAACAGACAGACAGACAGACAGACAGACAGACAGACAGACAGATAGATAGATAGATAGATAGATATAGATATATAGTCAACAGGTTAGCCCAAACATAACACTAATCTTCACGTTTTTTTTTTAAACGTTGCCAATGTCTGGAAGTGGTTATGTTTAATTTTCCTTTTTACCTTTCAGATAGATACATTCCTGAATATGTGAAGGCGTTGGAGCATAAGAAGACGGTTTTTATTTCATGTGGTGGCGAGCATACTGCAGTTCTGTCAAAGGTTTATATTGACTAATTTTAAAAACTTTTCATCTGATCTGTATAATACCTTGTACGCTATCTTCCTCTCAGATTCACTTTCTAGGAGTTTGTCTCAGAACTAGTGAGAGAGGTGCCAGTCCTCATGGTGTTCCTGAAGGTTAGAAAGAGTCTTGGAGACCTCTTGAGATGAACATTGCCCAACCCAATGTTCTGAGGCTCTTTCTATAAACAGAGGGATAGAATCAAGATCAAGTGAAGTGTTAATACCACTTTATAATGCCTTGGTAAGGCCACACTTGGAATACTGCATTCAGTTTTGGTCGCCACGATGTGAAAAAGATGTTGAGACTCTAGAAAGAGTGCAGAGAAGAGCAACAAAGCGGATTAGGGGACTGGAGGCTAAAACATATAAAGAATGGTTGCTGGAACTGGGTATCTCTAGTCTTATGAAAAGAAGGACTAGGGGTGACATGATAGCAGTGCTCCAGTATCTCAGGGGCTGCCACAAAGAAGATGGAGTCAAGCTGTTCTCCAAAGACTGAGTGTAGAACAAGAAGCAATGGGTGGAAACTAATCAAGGAGAGAAGCAACCTAGAACTAAGGAGAAATTTCCTGACAGAATCATTAATCAGTGGAACACGTTGCCTCCAGAAGTTGTGAATGCCCCAACACTGGAAGTTTTTTAGAAGAGATTGGATAACCACTTGTCTAAAATTGTGTAGGGTTTCCTGCCTAAGTAGAGGTTTGAACTACAAGACCTCCAAGGTCCCTTCCAGCTCTGTTATTCTATTCTATTCTACCTTGCGTTGACTGGGTTTGCTTGTCAGCAACTGTACAGAAAGGGAAGGTGAATGGACATGCATAGTGGACCTGCACGGGTGGGGAGGAAGCCGAAGGCTTCTAGGAGTAGTGGGACAGGAAGATGCTTTTCAGGAAGCTGGGACAGGTAACAGGAGCTCACTCCATTACGTGGTGCTAGGGATTCAAACCGCTGAACTGCTGACCTTCTGATCAACAAGCTCAGCGTCTTAGACACTGAGCCACCGCATCCTGTGTGTTGCAGAATATCGACTATATATTTTCTACTATGTACTGGCGTTCCTCCTTCCCTTCACAATGTGTGCAGTTTTTTTAATATTCCCAGCTGAGTGACAAAGGCTTTGCGTTGAACTATGCCATGTTGTTTTCTTCTTTCCCATTAAGGACGGATTAGTCTGCACCTTTGGATCTGGCTGCTTTGGACAGCTTGGCCACAATTCCACCCGCAACGAGCTGTTTCCACGTCTTGTGGCAGAGCTGTTTGGTGCACGAGTGACCCAGGTGGCCTGCGGAAGGTAAGAAAACCCTTTTTGGGAAGAAGAGCAGAGGAGAGGAAGGGGAAGGAGAGAAGGGAAAGGAGAGGAGGAAGGAAGGAAGGAGAGAAGAAAGGAGGGAAGGAAGGAGGGAAGGAAGGAGATAAGGAGAGAAGAAAGGAGGGAAAGGAAGGAGGAAAGGAGGGAGGGAAGGAAGGAGGGAAGGAAGGAGAGAAGAAAGGAGGGAAGGAAGGAGGGAATGAAGGAGAGAAGAAAGGAGGGAAGGAAGGAGGAAAGGAAGGAAAGGAGAGAAGAAAGGAGGGAAGGAAGGAGGGAAGGAAGGAGAGAAGGAGAGAAGAAAGGAGGGAAGGAAGGGGGAAGGAAGGAGGGAAGGAAGGAGAGAAGAAAGGAAGGAAGGAAGAAGAAGTAGATTGTTGTAAAATAAGATGGGTGTATGGGATGGTAAGAAAGCAATCTCAATTATATTGTCAATTGTAGGGGAGAAAAATTGTTATAAATACATATTATTAACAACAGTTATGAGATTATATAATTGTGAATGTATATATGAGAAATAAAATTTATTTTTAAAAAAATTCATTAAATTTACAATTTACAATTTAAAAAAAAGAAAAAAAACCCTTTTTCTTCCAAATATTTGATGGTGTCCAGAGGATAACTAATATCAAATGAAATCAGGAAAGGGCTCCTGCCCTCCAAAGTTGTACCTCAGTGGAACAGAAGCCAGAGAAACACATACCGTATTTTTCAGACTATAAGACGCATCAAGATTTTGAAGGGGTAAATTTAAAAAAAAAAGTTTTTGCACTCTGACGGCCTTCTGAACCCTCTGCACGCCTCTTTTTTGCAAAAAAAAAAAAAAGCATGCAGAGGCTTTGGGAGTTTGTAGAGTGCTCCTGGGGACTGGGGTGGGGGGCAAAAACGGTCAGAAAACAGCCCATTGTTTGCTTGTTTTTGCCCTCCCCAGCCCTCAGGAGCACTTTGCAAGCCTCCCAAACCCTCTGCACGTCCATTTTTGCAAAGGGGCGGGGTTTCGGTAGGCCAAAAATGCTGTATTAAGTATATAAGAGGCACACAGGTTTTCACCTTCTTTTTTGGGGGGGGGGAAAGGGTGCGTCTTATACTCCGAAAAATACGGTACATCAATATGTGCTGTTCAACTGCCCTTGAAGACCAACTAGAAGCTTCAACTGGTCCAGATTACAGAAGCAAAAATGATGCTTCAGCATGTCTGTTGGATGCCTGTGCTTCAGGAACTGTACTGGTGCCCATTATTGTTCTAGGTTCGATTCAAGGTGCTGCTGATTGCCTATAAAACCTACATAGCAGGCCCCCTAGGTTATTTGAGGGCCCACCTATCTTCCACGCTTTCTCCCCACCCAGCATGAGCCAACAGAGTCAGTGTGCTCCAGGTCCTTCCAGTGAAACAATGCCATGTATGACGATCAGAGAGATTTCTCTGGAATGAGATTCCTTCTGAAATCCATAGGGCTCCCATCTTGAAGAAGGCATCTCAGGCCTTGGGGTAGGGTAGATGAAACTCTCCGTAGGATGGAGTTGTTTTTTTTTTAAAGAAATGAACTGTATTGAGTGGTTCGGTATTATATTATCTATATATTTTGAATATTGTTTTTATTTTGCTTGTTAGATTATGAACGGACTGAAATCCAACGAGTAAAGCAGCTGCAAATAAAGCTGGTTTAAAACAATTTTTTTTGCAGATTTAGACCACTTCCTCCATTTGGCCAGGATGATGGTCAATGGCCTGTCCTGACATTACTTAGATGTCATAAAATATATCAGAGATGAAGGCTTAGGGCGGTGGTGTTTAACCTTTCTGGCACCAAGTGCCGAAACTGGAGTTCATGTGTCATAACCTAGAAGAGAGCAGCTGGCCGGTACGTGTACACCTGGCAGTCAGAAGCACCTCTGGATTCTATCGTGTACATGTGCACTGGACAGCTGTTTAAATGTGCATGTGCCCAGGATCAGCTGCTCTCTTTCAGGTTCTGGCATGCGCATGCGTGCCGGCGAGCTGGTCTTCATGGAAAGAGCAGCTGGCGACAGTGCATGTGCCCACAGAGAGGGCTCTGCATGCCACCTCTGGCACACCTGCCATAGGGGGTCTTCTAATCCAGCACTCCTGCTCAAGCAGGGGACCATAGACAAACATTTCAGATAGGTGGCTGTGATCAAAATTTGGATACTTGGCAGCTGGCTCATGTTTATGGTGGTTGCAATGTTGTAGGGCCATGATGGCGAACCTATGGCACGCCTGCCACACGTGGCACATGGAGCCATTTCTGAGGGCACATGAGGCGTTGCCCTGTCAGCTCCAGCGCGCATGCACATGCTGAGAAGGTGATTTTCGGCCTTGATTTTCAGCTGTTTTTGTCCCTCCGGAGGCTTCCTGAAGCCTCCGGAGGGAGAAAAGCGGCCCACCAGGCAACACGGAAATCTGTTCCCGAACTTCCGGTTTGTGTGTTGGGCTGTTTTTTCCCCTCCAGAGGCTTCAGGAGGCTTCCCTGAAGCCTGGGTAGGGCAAAAAATGACCCAAAGGGACCCATCGGGAACGAACTTCTGGATTGGCCATTGGGCTGTTTTTCCCCCTCCAGAGACTTCAGGAGGCTTTCCTAAATTTTGCGGAGGGCAAAAACACCACAGCCTAACACGCCTTCTGGAAGTCCGGAGGCTTCAGTGAGGCCTGCGCGCATGCGGGTAGTGGTGGTGTTGTGCGCGCATGCACCGGGGGAGCGCATTGCATTATGGGTGTGGGTGGGTGTGACCCCCCCACGTTCCCCACGCTTTTGGCACCCCTTGACAAAAAGGTTAACCATCACTGTTCCAGGGACCTTCTGACAAGCAAAATCAATGGGGAAGCCAGATTCACTCAATAACCAGGTTACTAACTTATCAACTGCAGTGATTCACTTAACAAGTGAGGCCAGAAATCCTGTAAAAAGGGGCAAAGGTCACTGAACAGAAATGTTGGGATCAATTGTGGTCATAAGTCAAGGACTACCCGTACTGCTTCAGAGTCTTAAAGAAACAACAGAACAGGAACATGTTCTGGTCAACAGCTGTAATATCTTCTCAGTTTATAAGGGCCTGATGCGATCAATAAAACTTCTACCTGTGAATTATCTATGATTCTCCAAACAGATGGCACACTTTGGTTTATGTCCCGGCACTTGGGGAAATATATTCATTTGGCTATGGAGCAGAAGGGCAACATGGAGAAGGAAGAACAAGTGACCAGCTGGTTCCTCTTCCTCTCAGTCTGGCTATTCATGATAAACACATGAAGAACAGTAAGTCACACCATTTTTCAAGCTGAACGTTATACGCAAAGGACGAGCTAAATCCCAAAGCCTAAAATAAAGTTTCAGATTAGAATCAACAACGGATGCATATGGAGAGATGTGAGTCGTAGGGCAAAATGTGACGCAGACACACACAATAAGGCCACGTCAAAGAAAAAAAGTTTGAGATGGGATCTTGGCTTGTGATTATAATTATGTTGCCTTACTAGACAATCCAGCTTTGGCAGTATAGGTGTTCTGAAATAGGTCTCAGATTCTAATTCCGTGTGCCGAGATGGTTCTTGACATGCAGTGATTGATCCTGATGAGATAGTGAGAAGTTTCTTTTTGTGAAGTAGCTTGCACTCTAAGTAGCATTAGCCAAAGTTCTACTAATCCAGGGATGTCAAACTTGAAGTGTCATGTGATGTATTGGGACTCCCCCCCTTTCGCTAAACCAGGGTGGGTGTGGCCAGCACGCGACGTATCCGGCCCATGGACCACGAGTTTGACACCCCTGTACCAGTAATGGTATTCTCTTTTCTTCACTACCGGTTCGGTAGTGGGAGTGTGCACGAAGGTTCTGTGCATGTGTAGAAGGTCCGTGATGACCTCTGGGTGAGTGCGCGGAGTCTCACACCGCTGCCACTATCGGTTCGCCCAAACCAGTTCGAACCGGCAGAATACCATCTCTGCCTTGTACTAACCAGATTCTGCATAGAAATCTTTCTTAATCTTAAGGGAAGAGTCACTCTTTTTTCTGTCTCTTACTAAAGGAAGTACCTTGGACAAGGTAGTTAAAATCATTGCCGGAGACAACCAAAGTATTGTGCTTCGCCTGGAGGAAAAGGTAACCAAATGGGGAACTTGCCAAAAAACATGTATAATTTCTAATACAAAATGCCAACATTTACTTGAACCCTGTAGTGGGGAAGGAATGGAGATTTTACAGTATCCTTCCCCTGTCACGCCCACCAAGCCATGCCACGCCCACATAACTGGTAGTAAAAAGTTTTGAATCCCACCACGGCTCTTCATGGATTTTTCATGAAATAATTTCAATATTTTTATAATGCTGTTCGTTGCATTGGAGACCTTTATCTACAGCTTTTTCTGATCTGTGGCTTAAACATTGTACAAGATACGTGAAAATAATTTTTACCTTTTCCCCCCCCAGAATGCATACACTGTAATGCAAACACTGGCCACAGTGGAGGAGGAGAAGGTTGTTAAGTGGTTGTCCAATTCAGATCGCAGCTGCTGGAATAATATCAAATGGTAAATGCCATATGGATAATCTGATTTCTGCAGTTCTTTGTAACAAATAGATCGGTAGTCCTCACTTATCCACAGTAATTGAGATTGGGAACTTCATTGCTACTGCAATGCGCTCTACATGGGGCAGCCCTTGAAGAGTATTGGAAGACTTCAACTCGTCCAGAACACAGCCGCGCGAGCGATTGTGGGTGCACCTCGGTACACCCACGTTACACCTATCCTCCGTGAGCTGCACTGGTTACCGATCAGTCTCCGGATACGCTTCAAGGTGCTAGTCGTCACTTATAAAGCCCTTCATGGTATTGGATCTGGGTACTTGAGAGACCCCCTGCTGCCAATTACCTCCCACAGATCCATTAGATCACACAGGGTTGGCCTCCTCCGGGTTCCATCTACTAGCCAATGCCATCTGGCTACTACCCGGGGGAGGGCCTTCTCTGTGGCAGCTCCGGCCCTCTGGAACGAACTCCCCACAGGGATTCGGACCCTCACCTCTCTCCAGGCCTTCCGAAAAGCCGTCAAAACCTGGCTTTGCCGGCAGGCCTGGGGTTGATGAGTTCCCTCCCCTCTCGACTGGTATGGTTGTGTGACTCTTGCTTATTTTAATTATCTGTATTTTGTTTTATGTTCCCCTTTTCCCCTTTTGAATTGTTCGCTGCCCTGAGTCCTTCCCGGAGAAGGGCGGCATACAAATAATAAAATTCAATTCAATTCAATTCAATTGCTAAGTGATGTGGTCATAAAGTGTGAGATCATTGTGGGCTCATTGGCTTATGACAGCAATTCCAGCAAATCCCAATTGCCATTGTTGGTTAAATCCCATGTGGATGCAGCTTCCTGCAGTCATGTTTTCATCACTTGTGGCCTCCTGCTGGCTTCCCCATAGACTTGCTTGTCCAAAGTCAGCAATGTTGGCCACAAATGGACACTGCATAGCCATAGCTATGCGCACTGACTGTAAGTCCCCCTTGTTTGGTGCCATCGTATCTTCAAACTGTTGCTGAATAAGTGGTCATTAAATGAGGATTACCTCTCTCTGTTGTAAGTTAGCATTTGTGAAACAGTCTCATAAATCCAGGGTCAAATGCAACGGGGCGATATCCAGTCAATGGAAAACAGGTTGATGTCTTTCCCCATTTAATGGTATTAGTCTCATTTTAGAAATTCTTTAGGGATTCTTTAAAGGGATGCGGTGTCTCAAAAGGGGCACAGTGACTCAGTGGTTAAGACGCTGAGCTTGTCAATCAGAAAGGTCGGCAGTTCAGCGGTTCGAATCCCTAGTGTCGCATAACGGAGTGATGTCCCCTTATTTGTCCCAGCATCTGCCAACCTAGCCATTCGAAAGTACGTAAAAATGCTAGTAGAAAAATAGGAACCACCTTTGGTGGGAAGGTAACAGCATTCTGTGCACCTTTGGCATTTAGTCATGCCGACCACATGACCACGGAGGTGTCTTCAGACAGTGCTGGCTCTTTGGCTTTGAAACAGAGATGAGCACCACCACCTAGAGTCGGGAACGACTAGCACATATATGCTAGGGGAACCTTTACCTTTAGGGATTCTTTGGTTTAAACTAAAGCCATTGGTCCTTAATTTTAGCCTAAAAACCACCAATATATTTTATATAAAAATATGCACGTAAGTACATACAAACATATGTTACACTATTTCTTTTTCAAATAGGCATTTCAAAGAGCACATAAACGTATGTGAAGCTCAAATCAAACAACTTCCTAATAGATATGTCAAACAGAAACAACAATAATTGTCCGCACCTCCTTATTGGGTCATGTAGATTGCAGTCCAAACCTAAACACTTTCCAAGAGCATTAAATGTTTCTTTTTTCATTTTTAATTTATTAAAAGTAAAGTCTTCTTTACTACCTTTACTATCTTTATCTGCATCTAACTTTGGCGTTCACAATATATCTAGAAGATGCTAAACTGGAGCAGACTGTTGTGGACATAACTGGTAACGTCTGAATTCCTGGATGCATGAACTCCTGCGAGTAACTTTATGGCTTTTGATGGAAGAACAGATCTTTTATGTTTGTCCTACAATAGAGAATGTGATAGAAGTGGTCTTGCCGTTGTCATTTCTCTCTTGCCCTTTTATTACAAAGATTTCAGTACTATATGACTTTCTGCAAGGGAGGGAAGGTACCACAAAATCCATTTTCAAAAGAAAGTTGGAAGCAGCTCGATAGCTTTATAATCAACGATTCTTGACCATTTCATCTTAGTTATAAATTTCTGAAATCAAACTAATACAAACACTGCTTGTGTTTCTTTCCCATAAACAGGAATATTAACTTGATCTTCTCATCAGCAGCTTGCATCAATGGCAGCTTTCTACAACAGAGGTAACTTGCATCCATAAAGCATATATTTTCTAACTGTTATTATAGTTTAAGGAAGACATGCTTAATGTAGAGCAAAACTAAAAAGGAGGTGTATTTATCAGTGGTGGCGCAGTAGTTAGAATGCAGTATTGCAAGTTAATTCTGCTGACTGCCAGCAGTTCAATTCTGACTTGCTCAAGATTGACTCATCCTTCCCTCCTTCCAAGATTGGTAAAAAGAGAACCTAGATTTGTTGGGGGTCCATATGCTGATGCTATAAAACACTTAGAGAGGACTGTAAAGTACAGTGAAGTGATATATGTCTAAGTGCTACTGCTATTGTTATCAGTCTTTTAGGACCATGCTATTAGTGTATACATACATACATACATACATACATACATACATACATACATACATACATACACACAGAGATTACTTACTTTCTGGAATCAAATACTGTGGGGGGTAAGACATTCCTAACAGCCCTTAGGGGAATGTTCTGTTAAGATACAGCCTGTTGTGCCTTAAAATGGCTTTTACCGTACTGCCTTAAAATGGCTTCTACTGAAGTTGCCATGGTAACGGCTTCACAGTACTCCACAAGGGGGCTCCCTCTGGTAAGGGGGAAAATCCAACATTAGAAATTGCGGCAACGTTCATGGAAGGAGAGTTGGGATAAATAAATACCCCAGCAGTGCCGGGTTATCAGCTAGTTATTATAAAAGGGGTCTGGTTGATACAACCTAGTGATCAACAGAGTAACCTTCATACCCAAATCTAATCCAAATCTTTCACAATCTGTAAATTTCCATGAAGTAGAGAAGTGACTATGATGGTGATTGATCCGTATGTTTCCCGCAGGGAGGAAAAATTCAGAACATTTGAAAAGACTGTTGGTGTTGATATGTCAGCTGTTCTTCTTTTCTTTAAGAAGATTGCCGCTAAGCCTAAAGTCTTCGCAAAGGTATAATGTGCCCTTCAGATTTCACAGATAGGATATAATAGAATATTTCCTGGTGTTTGTCTTTGGGGAATAAATAATTCTGAGTGTGCCGAGAAGCTTGTAAGAAAGCTTTTTATACCAAGAGTGTCCCTGTAATTTAGGGATGTTGCAGAATGCAGAGTCTATTCAAAACCAGCAATTCTTTTACCTAGAGCAGGGGTGTCAAACTCAATTTGATTGTGGGCCGCCTCAGGGTTGTGTTTGATCTTGGCGGGGGTGGCCAGGGTGTGTGTGGCCAGCTTGACGTCACTCATATCTGGGGCCGTGGCACGACAAAACCGCGCTCGTCAAATTAGCAGTGATAAAACTGTGTCGCTAAAGCCGCGACGTCATCACCGTGCGTCATCATCGCCGCGACAACAGCGCGGCGACAGAAGGGCGCTTTAAAACAGCGCGGCGGCAGAAAGCCGATTTAAATTAAGGTTAGGATTAGGTTTAGGGGTTTGCTTTAGGGTTAGGTTTAGGGTTAGGTTTAGAGTTAGGTTTAGGGTTAAGTTTAGGGTTAGGTTTAGGGTTAGGTTTAGGGTTAGGTTTAGGGTTAGGTTTAGGGTGCTGAGTGCTTCAGAAGGCGCGGATTTGCCCTCCGCCCTTATGTCAGCGCGGTAAGGTCGCATTTGCTTTAGCGATTCAGACAGTGCGGATTAGCACTCGCGCTTATGTCTCCGCGGATAAGGGCTTCGCGGTATTGTGGTGGAACCATCTGGGGCGCCTGTGGCAAGTGCTCTGCCAGAAAAAACAGGCTCCCGCAACCCTTTGCCAGTGAAAATGGAGCTTGGGAGGGCTGCTTGCAGCTCCGTTTTGGCTGGCAGAGGGTTGCAGGAGGCTGCTCCAGCTGAAAACGGAGCTCGGGAGCCCGTTTTCACTGGCAGAGGCACCACGAGCCAATCTTTCACTCTTTCCAGAGCAGTCCAGTGGGCTGGATCTGGCCCCCGGCTTTGAGTTTGATGCCCCCGTTCTAGATTATGCTGCCAATTCATATGCATCCCCTTTGCAGAATATGTGCATGGCATATGTGTTACCATAGAATGTCTCCCATGATAGAAAATGAAAGAATAAATAAATGCGGAACTATCTCTGACAGATAACTCTCAGTCTGTCCCTGACTTACATTTCAAATATTTTATCTATGATTCTCCACAGTAGGCCCTGTGCTGTGTTCAGAACTGCACACTGTTTTGTCCCATGTGTGCACTGTAAGAAAGATCAGGAAAGAGTTGGAAGGAATCTATCAAGATACTGTTCTCAAACATTTCATACAGATAGTCCTCGACATAACTGTTCCCTTAGTGGCCGTTCACAGTAAACAACGACGCTGAAAAAAGTGACTTATGACCATTTTTCACAGTTGTGGCCTGTGACACATCTCCATGATCATGTGATCAAAATTCAGATGTTTGGCAATTGGTACATATTTATGAGCCACGGGGGGCACAGTGGTTAGAGTGCAGTACTGCAGGCTACTTGTGCTGACTGCCAGCTGCCTGCAATTTGGCAGTTCAAATCACCGAAGGCTCAAGGTTGACTCAGCCTTCCATCCTTCTGAGGTAGGTAAAACGGGGACCCAGATTGATGGGGGCAATAGGCTGACTCTGTAAACCACTTAGAGGAAGGCTGTGTAAGGAAGCAAAAAGGAAAACTGGGCTCAAGAAATGTGTTAAATGCACTTTCTTCTTCCTTTCTTCTCTTCTAGGTGAAAAGCGCTCTGAAGATCCTTCTGCATTGTCCCCTTCACGCTCCAACCTCGCCAGAAGCGCTCAGGTTCTTCCTCGTTGTGCCCGTACTGTTACAAAATCAAGATTTCGATCTCCTTAGTCAACTGGCAGAAGCAATCTACAAACTCCCACAGAAAGGCAAGCAAGCACTTGGTAAGGCAGCTGCTCAATTGCTAACTTCACTGAAATGTCAAACTTCCAGAGAAACATCAAAACTGTTTGAGGGAATCACCTCTTCCCAATTTATTTCATTTATTTATTTGTCAAAAAGTACAAGTATGAAACATGTATGAAAACCCATGAAAAATGGCACAAATGAAGGAATATAAAGAAGCAAAGCATAGCCATAAACACATACAATGAGTACATATAATTTGGGACAGTAGGATAGGGATGGTAGGCACGCTGGTGCGCTTATGCACGCCCCGTTAGGGACCTCTCAAGAAATTCATCCACGGTAGACAGTTTAAGGTAAAAGGTATGGAGGTTAGAGGAACTAACCAATTCCATCTGCCCATCCTATGGTTTCTGGCTATGGTTTTCCCAATTGCAATGTATGGATGTGAAAGTTGGACCATAAGAAAGGCTGAGAAGCAAAGAATTGTGGCCTTTGAACTCTGGTGCTGGAGAAGACTCCTGCGAGTCCCTTGGACTGCAAGGCAATCCAACCGGTCAGTCCTAGAGGAGATCAACCCTGACTGCTCTTTAGAAGGCCAGATCCCAAAGATGAAACTCAAATACTTTGGCCATCTAATGAGAAGGAAGGACTCCCTGGAGAAGAGCCTAATACTGGGAATGACTGAGGTCAAAAGAAAAAGGGGATGACAGAGAATGAGGTGGCTGGATGGAGTCATCAAAGCAGTAGACCTGAGCTAAAATGGACTCCAGAGGATGGTAGAAGACAGGAAGGCCTGGAGGAACATTGTCCATGCGGTCACCAGGGGTCGGACATGACTTTGCAACAAACCAACAACAAATCCTATCAGGCCAGCCAGAAGGGGCTTGTTGCAGACCCCATCTTTTAAGGAGTTACCTCTGATGGGATCTAGGAGATGGGCCTTTTCTGTCATGGCACCCATCCTTAGGAACATAATTCCCTTCTTCCCACTAGCTCTGACCCCTAGTAACCTCCCAGAAATCCCTCCATATGTTTTTTCCCCCCCAGCAATCCTAGGGATCTTTTGGAAATAGGGGACCTATATGATGGCTTCGTTATATGTGAATCTTTTAAATGCTCTCTTATTTATTTGTATATTTTCTTGTTTTAATGGTTGCTTTAAGGAATGTTTTTATAGTTTGTTTGAATGTAGACCAAAGTCACATTTGTGAGATGGATAGTTGCAACGGTTTGATAAACAAATCAAATGTTACCCAAACAACCCAGGTAGCAATTCTAAGATTTTCTTGGGTAATAAAGCTACTTCCAATAACTCCTGTTAGAATAGGAACCAGATTTTCCAATCTCATGACCACCATCTCTGCTGCAATCCCAGCACACCTGATCTCTACAGCTGAGCCCTTCTTGAAAGAAACAGAAATTCTGCCTCCAGAAATTGTGGCTGCTCCATGACTGGAGGTTTTGAAGAAGAGATTGGATAGCCATGTCTCTGGTATGGGATAGGACTGTGATGGCGAATGTATGGTGTGGGTGCCACAGGTGACACACAGAACACTCTCTGCGGGCATGGTAGCTATCACTGAAGTGGCGTGGAGTCACCAAAGCGGCGTGAGCTTAAATGGACTCCAGAGAATGGTAGAAGAAAGGAAGGCCTGAAGGACTATTGTCCATGGCGTTGGATGGGTTGGACACGACTTTGCAACTAACAACAAAAACAACAAATTAAATAGGGCTTCCTGATCTGTCCCATGATTCTAATGAATATGCAGACATTGGTTTGGCTATCTGCCACGACTAATGACAGAGATAAAGCCATCCCTTGGCTAGGATCCTAGAACGCTATCTTCAAGAAACCAAGATTAGACTTACGGAATGCTATCTCAATGGCTAATAAAGTGGACTGTTGTTTCCTGCAAAGATTCCCCTCCCGTCGCTCCACCTATAAGCTCTTTGGGAGGGGCCACAACAGTAGCCACCTGTCCCTATTCCCTTCTACGACGTCTTCTCCACAGCTGCACCCTTCTCAGCTCTACCCACACGCATATCAGGGACAACCTGTCCCTGTTCCTCCTCACTGCTCCCTGACTCAGATGCCACCTGGTGGCCAACAGGCCCTCTCTAGTCCCTGCTCTGACTCCAAACACCCTCCAGAGTCTTCTTCATCCTCCAGAGCAGTCCCATAATGTTCATCGCCGTCAGAGTCCACCAACAGCTCAGCCGGCCGCTGCTGGGCCACAACAGCTTCCCATGTTTTTGCTTTAATTTTAATCTGCCCAGATTCTAGCCTTACCCAGAGCAAATCCCTAGCTATAGTCTATTTCACTGTAAATCAGAGTGAAGGTAAAGGAAAATGTTCTCATTGCATTCTTGATTGTCTGCTCTTTTTTCAGAGACTCTATGGTCCAATTTAGAAGTGTGCTTCTTTAAGGATGTGGTGTCCATGTTTCAAAGGTTTATTGGTGTTAACATGTTTTTGAAGTATAAAGAGAACAGCGATTGGTGTTTCAACAAAAGGGAATGTATTATGTCTCTTAAGGTTTTCCAAATGCTTTATGAGGTAAGAAACAGATTTTGACTGAAAGGAATGAATAGTAAGTTTAATTGGGTTTGTTTTTTCAACACATTCAGCTTGAATTTTGTTTTTTAGTTCCAATTATCTCCCCTTCCCCTTTTGTATTTTTCATATTTTGTACGTTTCCCTTTCTTCCATTGTATTGAAACAGTACAAGCAATAGGATTGATCCCTGCAACCCAACTTTACAGGGTATTGTGTCTGGCTCCTAAGTGCCCCTAAGGACAACCAGAAACTCCTGAATTATAACAATCGCCACCTCATCACTCCTGCCCCAAAGCCGTGGCTAGAGCCCCGCTTGAAAACCAGGAGGGCACATTTCTGAGATAGGAAGAGCCTCCTTTATACTTAACTAGGTCTCAGCTCTTTCAACCATGATCAGATTAGATTGAGAAGGAGGTGAGCTTTTGCGAATGAAGGGCAATAGATGTATTGCAAGATCCAATCTGAGATGGTCACCATACAGTAGTGGCCAAAATTGTGGAAACCATTTGGGAAAAGTGTATTTTTTTGAGGTTTGATGGCTAATAACACCACTTTTTTTTTCTTTGCAGTAGCAAAACTTCTTTTATTTACATGACTGTGAATTCCTTTCATTCAGAGTCAGCAAGGCTTAGCAAACAGTCTTTCAGAGGAATCCACACGCACCTTATCTCGTTGGGAGCACTGCCCGATAACTAGTTTTCAAATTCAGGGCAAGGCAAAACTTGGCACAGTCTCTTATAGTCACAAACAGAACTTTCCACTTTTGAAACGGCCAAATGAACGAATTGTTTCCTGCAAAAGCCCCGTTCGCTCCTCTTTTGTTTCCTATGGGAGAGGCCAATTCCCTCCAGGGCGTGGCTTTACTCCTAAATTGACCCTGCTTTCTTAGTTGTTCTTGTCTTCTGGCAGCTCTGTGCATGTGCACCCTGGGAACAGGCTCCAGCTGTTCCTCTGCCTTACTGCTGTCTAGCTGCCTCTCTGCCTCTAACACAAAGCCCTTGTCTGAGATTTTCTCAGATCTCAGGACTGTCCCATGTTCCTCCCCAACCTCCTCACTGTCCGACTCCGCTGCTAGCTCCATTGGCCACCAGTGGGCCACAACAATCACCTCAATGCTGACCCCTTGCCTCACACTCCTGTTATTTTGGTTCATCGACAAAACCGTGAAGCCCTTTTCCGCACTGACATAACTGCGGAGGGCAAATCTGCGCCGTCCGAAGTGCTAAGGAAAAAGGCGACCCTAGCGCACCGACACAACCGCGGAGGGCAAATCTGCGCCTTCCGAAGCACTCAGCAAAATGCTTTTACTAGCATTCAAAAGCTAACTCTAACCCTAAACATAACGCTAACCCTCAACCTAACCCTAAACATAACGCTAACCCTAAACATAACGCTAACCCTAAACATAACGCTAACCCTAAACATAACGCTAACCCTAAACCTAACCCTAACCCTAACCCTAACCCTAACCCTAACCCTAAACCTAACCCTTACCTTAACTTAAATCGGCTTTCTGTCGCCGCGCTGTTGTAAAGTGCCCTTCTGTCACCGCGCTGTTGTCGCCGCGGTGATGACCTCACGGTTTTAGCGACGCGGTTTTGCCGGCGCGCTTTTGTTGTGCGCACTTTTGTTGGGTCATGGTTATTTTGCCCTTCGTTCTGCATTTTGATTGGGTTGCATCAAAACTACAAGAGCACAGAAGCCGAACAAAAATGCTTCCTTTAAAAAAAAAAACCCTTTGGAAAAGTTCTGTTTAGGCACTGATTTCCTTAAGACTAACCTTTAATGGATTTGGGGAAAAACTTCTTAAAAGTTACGCAGCCCTTGGGAACTTCCTTGTCTAGGAAAAAAAAACACCTCCTAAAATATCTGTGTATTTGTTTTTATATTAAAATTAGGTGCAAATGCTGCTACTTTGACAAGTGTAGAATTTGTTTTGGTTTGTGTTTTAACTGATTATCTTGTCTCCAGATTAACATTTGCTTTAATTCTGTTTATAAATACAGGTAAATTGCAGGTCTGGCTTCAAAATTCATGAAAGCAATTTTTATGTACCTGAAGTAAAGAAGATAATTTTAAATTTGGATAGGTTCCCATTGGATTTCAATGTAAGCGCTTATTTTTTTGTTTTGTTTTTTAATTTAAATTTGCCTGAATTCTGACGATTCTGGGTGGTCTTCAAATTAAAACAACATATTGCTTCCACTATATCTGAAAGTGGTAGAATAGTATTAAACTGGAGAATAGCTTTGGGTTAAGTGTTTGAAATTAGCCAATTGACTAGGAACAGTTCTTCAAATAAAATCACACAACACTCCTGTACAGTATTTCATTGACGTGACTTCAGGGGTGAAATTCAGCAGGTTCTGACAGGTTCCGGAGAACTGGTAGCGGAAATTTTGAATTAGTTTGGAGAACCGGCAAATACCACCTCTGTCTGGCCCCCCAGTGGGGTGGGAATGGAGATTTTGCAATATCCTTCCCCCAGGAGTGGGGAGGGAATGGGGATTTTGCGGTGTCCTTCCCCTGCCACGCCCACAGAAGCGGTAGTAGAAAATTTTGAATTTCACCACTCTGTGACTTGTTATATATTTCCTTTTGAAAGGAACAGCTGAAATAAGCTGTGAGGATGCAACAGTCTGAAGTGTGAAAAATGGTCAAAGTTTCAGTGTGAATGGTCACTAAATGAATGGCTGTATGTCAAGGACTGCCTATATACCGTGTTTCCCCGAAAATACGACAGGGTCTTATTTTCTTTTTACCTACAAAATATGACTTGGGCTTTATTATGGCGGGAGAGTTTATTGTTTTGGGGTTGCCGGGCGGCTGCTCTCTTCCGAGTGGGCTCCCAAAGAGCCGGGCACAGCCTCATGGGCAAATGGCTGTGTTGCGCTGTCGCAACAGCGCAACACAACAGCCATGAAGCGACCACGCTCACGAGCAGCCATCCGGCAAACCCCCTTTACAGCCGGGCACAGCGCCATTCACTGACATAGGGTATCACCAAGCCGCGTGAGCGCCTGTTCGCCACTGCCTGGCTTCCGCGGCTTGGCGCCTTCCAATTGCCAGTGAATGGCGCTCTGCACGGCTGGAGAGGGGGGGTTGCGCGAGCTACTACTGGTAAAGTATACATGACGAAGAATTTAAAATTATCTTCCCTACACTTCATCCTCCTTACCAGATCTAAATTTGGAGATATGAAACTGCAAGACTGAAGGGCAATTTACACTTCAGAATGTTCAGCATATATCATTGAGCTATTTTAAAATGCCACTCTAAATAAAAAATACATGTGTCTATTTATCTGTAACTATAGTGGAAATTGATAGCAGATTTTTGCATAGAATGGCTCCCAGGGAGCATTGGTACTTATTCCAGCAAGGGACAGTTCTTTAAGCATAATTGCAATGTAGCTTACTAATTATTTTTGCTTTTTTGTTTTTGGGAGCAGTTCTTGTTACGGTTTAAGTCGGCATGTTCTGATATAAACGTAAGTTGTATAGATATTATTTCATTAAGTTTATATTTTTTCTGGTCAAATGTCAGTTCTAGGCTGCATAAACAGAGGGATAGAATCAATATCACGTGAAGTGTTAATACCACTTGGTAAGGCCACACTTGGAATACTGCATCCGGATTTGGTCACCACAATGTAAAAAAGATGTGGAGACTCTAGAAAGAGTGCAGAGAAGAGCAACAAAGATGATTAGAGGACTGGAGGCTAAAACATATAAAGAACGGTTGCAGGAACTGGGCATGTCTAGTTTAATAAAAAGAAGGATTAGATGAGACATGATAGCAGTGTTCCAATATCTCAGGGGTTGCCACAAAGAAGAGGGAGTCAAACTATTCTCCAAAGCACCTGAGGGTAGAACAAGAAGCAATGGGTGGAAACTAATCAAGGAGAGGAGCAACTTAGAACTGAGGAGAAATTTCCTGACAGGTAGAGCAACCATTTTTTTGAAATGCTATAGGGTTTCCTGTCTAGGCAGGGGGTTGGACTAGAAGACCTCCAAGGTCCCTTCCAACTCTGTTATTGTATTCTATCCTTTTTTTTATTCATTTCTATCAAGAGAGGGAAGTGTTTTGCTGGAGATATCTTAAAATTAATATGGAGTTTCCTGGCCATTTACATCAATACTGTGGACTGAACATGAAGTTTAATGACATGGTCTGTGCCTATTGTGCTAGATAATTGTGGGTTCTGAAATGCAGAGTTTTTACGCAGGGATTAACGCCATTCAGGCAGAAAACATTATAATCAAGGACCGCCCCTTCCCAAGGAATACATCAACACCCCCCCCCCCAAAACTGGCAGGGTAAACTTATATAAGCAAGCAATAAACCACACACACTTGCACTGATAATGTTATCTAGTTGGGCAATGAAACATTTGCAAGCAAAGAACTAAGATCAGAGCACCAAGAACCCCAGAATTTAGCCATGAGTTACAGATATTCTATTAAAATGGTTGCCTTTATTGTGGATTGATTCAGTGGCCTTTATTCTTGAGCTATAATGATTAGATGGGTTTTGGTTTATAATAAGTCAACTTTAAAATGTACATGTCTTAAATCATAAATAATTCCTCTTTGTTATTTCAGCTGGCTTTATATGTGTTCAGCCAATTTCCTTTCATCTTGAATCTTGAAGATAAAATTGTGGTTCATGAAACAC
This sequence comes from Thamnophis sirtalis, assembly GCF_051295495.1. Lineage (NCBI taxonomy): Eukaryota > Metazoa > Chordata > Lepidosauria > Squamata > Natricidae > Thamnophis > Thamnophis sirtalis. Next base: position 12,699,814 of record NW_028261390.1, read on the forward strand.
ATTGCAAAATATTGGACTTGGAATACCTAGCGGTATGTATACCTAGGAACATACTGCAACATTAACAAAATTTGTCAAAATGACTTTTAACCCAATTATTCCATCCTAGACATACAATCCACCCTCGACAATGACTGTAAGGGAGCAGGATTTACTACAGGATACCTGGCGCTATCTAAGAAATGCAGAAGAAATTTGCTTTCGGCAATCTTTTCAAGTAAGCATCCAATTTTGTATATCTATAATCAAGCTACAATTAAGTGACACATATAAGACAGTGAAAGGCATTTGTCTCTCACCTGAGATGTAACAATCTAGAGCAGGCCTGTCAAACTGGTGGTCCGTGGGCCGGATGTGTCACACGCAGGACACTACCACCCTACCCCCACAAAGGCAAACAAAACATGTGACACGATCAAGGTTGTCACCCGTTATGTAGAGGCTCATTTTGGCATGGAAGCAACTGCAGTGTTGGAGTAATTCTAGCTGATACTTCATTTTGATGCTTTCCTTATAAAACCTGAATAGAAATATTGTGTACTTTTTAAAAAAGGAGGTTCCGCAGCATATATAAAAATATAATAGTAAGTATACAAAATACATAGGCACTGCAGATGCTTTATTAGAAACCATTTCCTATTCAATTTCATTATTTTTCATTTAGTGTCAAGTTTCAGGACACAGCACTCTTACTTGTGGATCTGAATTCAAAATTCTGGGTCTGCGCAGTACAATAGTGCAGCTTCATCAAAGAGAAATAAAGTCTAATATTACATTGTCAGCAAGCCAATAACTCTATATAGTATACCTGTGACCGTGTTACACATTCAGAACTGAAATATATTTGAACGTTAGTATTCATTCGGAGCTTTTAATCTATCAATTTGGCAAAGCACTATTTTGCACTCAGTCTATATAAACAATTGTCTGTAATCATCAAGTAATGAAACTGCCTTTTGGAATAACTATGCAGAATTTTTTTTCCACTGAAGACTAGAAAAATGACATTTCCTACACAAGCAGACACATCTAAACTGTTTTGTTGCATGCCTAAGATCCTTCATTGAGAGAAGATTTGCCCGTATAACTTCATATTGCTTCTTTGATGTCTATATTTGATTTCTTGTTCGAAATTCCTGTGGCTTTTGATGCTACTTTGGTACTGTAGGCATGCCCTAAAGGGCAAGGGACTTTTCAATTTGCTTGGATGTACTTGCATCTGAAGACAGTTAGCCTCTGTTTCATTTCAGGTGTACTGTAAGGGTCAGAATATTCAGAAAGCTTCACTCCATTCTTTATTTCAAGAGGCTTCTTAGAGTTAAGCACAATCTAGTTGTGGCGGAAAAGTTTAAGGCCCATCCACGTCCAAAGATGGAAAAATACATAAACTGGTATTGTAATTGGAAGCAGCAGGCTGTAGAAACATATGCTTGTTGTACTTGTGCAGCCCTGGGGGAAGTTTTCATCTACACTGGCTGAATAGAAGAGGCCAGCTAAAGACAACAGCGGGACAAGTACAGTCATGGTAGGAAACGAGGGAAACATCTTCCTCTACTTGTCTTCCAACTTCCTTCCAAGAGGATAATCTAGGTTTGTTCAGGTTCCGTTTCCTGCTTCTCCTTGCCAATCATTCTTGCTGCCTGAGGTATCATATTAGGAATGCCATCTATGATGGGGTATGCTATACCTAGTTCTTCATTAATTAACTCATTTGTGGATTCGTTATACCTGGAAAATACAGCAAATAATGACTCATGAGATTTATTATTGTTCTTGATTTAAGAAATATACTGTATACATAAATAGTAAACTAGGACAGGCTATTGGGAAGGACACTCAGCACTTGGGAGAAGAGGAACTATGCATACATTGCAAGGGGGATCCTGAATGGGAAGGACTTCAATTCACTGGCTTAAATTCCTTAGTTGTGGGTCAATTCATGGATGGACAAAGTCGCTCAGTGCAAAGCTGCAGAGCAGCCCAACATCTAGAATACCAATATTTTATTGGCGATTAGGAGGGGGAGAAACCACTCAATATAAGAAAGAAAGAAAATCTATGTAATCTTGATAAGGATTTCTGAGGGGCCATTTGTAAAAATACCATGACTCTTCTGAACCAACTATTAGAAATAGGAATTATTGAGCTGTATTAAACTAATGATTGAATTGAATAATCTATAACGTGCAAGAGATTTCATGATTTGATAGCTCTTACATGAAGATCCGTGAAGGAAATAAGATGCTTCTGACAGAAACGCTTACTCCTTCCCCCTTCCCCCAAATCTCAGATAGATAGACAGATGATAAATATATTGATTGAGATAGATAGATAGATAGATAGATAGATAGATAGATAGATAGATAGATAGATAAAGACTGGGGAGGAAAGAAATAAGATGCTTATAGATAAAGACGGGGGGGGGGGGAGAGATAAATGCTTACTCCTCCCCTAGTCTATCTATCATCTATCTATCTATCTATCTATCTATCATTTCTATGAAGCAATCATATATTATTAAGCATATAAATACCTATGCTTCATAAACAGTTCAATTCCAAACTACTGGGAAATAAAATAGGGAAAGGAGGATAGGATGAGTTTCCCATCCTGGCGGGGAGCCGCCGCCTTGGACTACATAACCCATTGCCACCAGGGAAGACGTGCTGGCCATGGGGGAACGGGCGTAGGCCGACGCACTCGGCAACCGGGGCAAAAGCCGCGATGGGCAAGCGAGACCGGGCGGAGAGCAAAACAAGGGCAAAAGATACTAGAAAAGACCTGAGCGGCTTTTTCGACAGGGGACACACGAGGATCTCCAGCAACCCGGCGTCGAAGGGCGGCCTTTGCGGTCCTTGGTCGGTCGTTTTCCCCCCGTTCTCCGCCGCCGTGCAAGCCGCCCGACTGGCCCGCAGAAGCCCCTGGCGCGGGAGGCGAGTCAGAAGCCGCAAGCCGCGCAGGGCGAGCATGATTCGCTGCGGAGCGCGAAAGGTCGAACCAGGCAGGAAGTGGAAGCCGCCTTTGCGGAAACTCCTTCCGGGGCAGCAGAGCGCTTTAAAATAGAACTCCGGTATACTTCTTAAGCACTATGCCTTTGGTTCCGGGTGCGGTTTGAACTGCCGGTTTTCCTCCTCAAAGCAGTACGTGAGGAGGATGGACTTGGGCGGTTCGGGAAAGGAGGAACGAGATGGCTGGGTAGACTGGCAGCCCAGTTTAGGTGGATTTACCGCAGCCAAGGCTTTTATCGAAGCGTCTTCTAAGTTCAAGTCTTTTGCAACTTTGAAGACGTGTGCAGCCTTCAACTCCCAGAATTCCGTGGCCAGCATGGCGGCTGAGAGAATTCTGGGTGTTGAAGTTCACAAATCTTAAAAAAGTGTGCCAAGGATTAATCCCTCTGGTTTTTAAAGTGTCCATGTTAAGAAAAATATTCACAGGAAGCTGAATTGAACCTGAGTGACAACAGGAAAAAGATTCAGTCAGGAAACTTCAACTCCCAGAATTTTATTGTATTTTATTAATTTGTTTGTTTATTTTGTCAAGCATGTATTAGATAACATATATAAGTATAAATATGATACATCATGGATATGATGTATCCATTTGAATACATGAAATGGATACAAATAAATGGGGACATTAGGACAGGGATGGTAGGCACATTGGTGCGCTTATGCTATTGCTATTTCAGACCTCTTAGAAATGGGGTGAGGTCAACCGTAGACAGTCTTAAGGTTAAAGGTTTGGAGAAGAAATCACAGAGTCAAGTAGTGCATTCCAAGCATTGACAACTCTGTTGCTGAATTCGTATTTTCCTGGAATTCAACATGAGATCTGGGGAATTCTGGATGTTGAAGGCCATGCATCTTCAAATTGCCTAGGTTGGAAAACCCTGTTCTAAATAAACCAATAATATTTTACATGGATCTCTTTTGTTGTTGTTGTTGGGTTGTTGTGGTTTTGATAAGGCGAGGTATCAATTGAGTAAATCCTGATCCTGCTTGTTCTTCTTGAGAATTTCACTGATTTCTGATGTGTCACAATTTAATTTCGGCAATTATTTTCTATTTCAAGGATAAATTGAGAGGCTTTGTTCTTGAAAGGCTAGCATGTCTGAAAGAGGTTTCGCTGTTTCAGGGATGTTCTGAATGATTTAGAGTTATAGCTTTTTGAGGTGGCTCAGTGGCTAACACGCTGAGGTGGTCGATCAGAAAGGTCGGCAGTTTGGCCGTTCGAATCCCTAGTGCTGCGTAACGGAGTGAGCTCCTGTTACTTGTCCCAGCTTCTACCAACTTAGCAGTTTGAAAACATGTAAAAATGCAAGTAAAAAAAATAGGAACCACCTTTGGCATTTAGTCATGCCGCCACATGATCATGGAGACGTCTTTGGAGACTAATGGTTCTTCGGCTTTGAAATGGAAATGAGCACCGCCCCCTAGAGTCAGGAACGCACATATGTGTGAGGGGAACCTTTACCTTTATAGCTTTAATTCAGAGGGAAAAAACTAGTAAAGATGTTCTGATTTGTGAGCAACCAGAAATATTTTTATATTTAGTTTATCAGTCTAAATTAGTGTAAATATCTGGCTAATTTTACTTAATTCTTCAGGTGTATTTTGAAGGACAACCTGATATCAAGTATGGGGGCCTGATCCAGGATTTCTTCACAATCATCAGCAGTCAACTGTGTATTCCAAAAGCACAAGTATTTAGGCACTTTGAAGATTCGCACCATATTTGGTTCTCTCATGAGGTACGTACATGTATAGCCGAGGTGGCGCAATGGTTAAATGCAGCACTGCAGGCTACTTCAGCTGACTGCAGTTCTGCAGTTCGGCTGTTCAAATCTCACCGGCTCAGGGTTGACTCAGCCTTCCATCCTTCCAAGGTGGGTAAAATGAGGACCCGGATTGTTGTTGGGGGCAATATGCTGACTCTGTAAACCGCTTAGAGAGGGCTGAAAGCCCTATGAAGCGGTATATAAGTCTAACTGCTATTGCTATTGCTATATATGTACTGCATTTATTTATGCTTTCTGCTATTAGCTATAAAAATAGGAATTGCTTTGGAGGTAATTGATCTCTTTGACCATTGACTTTTCAATAGAGGTTAGAAAATATGCATGATTGACCTGTAAAAGAGATGGGAGATGATTTCTGTCCTCTTTTTGGCATTGTCTATTTAGGGATAAATTATTTGTAGTCCTGGAAATTTGTTATCCATTTAGCTTTTGTGGATAGCAAGCGTTGATATATTTCTCCTCTATTAATGGGGAAATTGTTAGCATTAATAAATGCTAGATTTGATCACCATCTGATGAAACGTAACCGTTTCAGCTTGTAATATGGATATTGCATCAAGCTGTATCTTTATTCTGGTGTGAAAAGATATTCCTATTAAAAAACTATGAAGAAACAATATGGTAGAAATCACACAAGTAGATTATGCAAGTGAACTATTCAGATGTTGGTTTCCTTTATTTGTACTTTCCTTTTTAGAATCAAGAGTCATGTGCTTTCCATTCTTTCCAGTATGGATAGTCCTCGATTTGAAGTACTTTGTTTAGCAACCATTCAAAATGACATCACTGAAAAAAATGACTTATGATCATTTTTCACACTTACGACCATTGCAGCTTCCCCAATGGTCACTTGAACAAAATTCAAACACTTGGCAACTGACTCATATTGCAATGTCCAGGGCTTGCAATGTCTAGGGGTCTTGGGATCAAGTTTTGTAACCTTCTGACAAGCAGAGTGAATGGAGAAGCCAGGTTCACTTAACAACTCAATTAACAATTCACTTAACAACTTTGATAAAGAAAGGTTGCAAACTGGGGCAAAACTCACTTAACAAATGTTTCACCTAGCAACATTAATTGTGGGCTCAACTGTGGTCATAAGTCGAGGACTACCTGTACAGGAAGAACTATAGCTTAATGGCAGGTGACTTGCTCAGCATGCAAAAGATCTCAGGTTCAACCCCTGTTGAAATATCATAGACCAGGGGTGTCCAACTCAATTCCATTGAGGGCCACATCAGCTTGTGTTTGACCTCATGGGGCCAAGTGGGTGTGACCAGCTCAATGTCCTGCAGCCCGCATGAGGTCCTCCTGCGCTCTGTTTTTGTTTGCGATGGCCTCCTGCAGCCACCTGCCAGTGAAAACGGAGCCCAGGAGGGCCACGGACTGCCCTCCTCAGATAGCTCAGTTTTTGCTGGCAGAGGCACCATGGGCCAGTCTTTCACTGTTTCCAGAGCAGCCCTGTGGGCCTGATCTAAGCACCCCATGGGCCGGATTCAGCCCGCGGGCCTCGAGTTTGACACCTCTGTGATAGATGAAAGGGCTCACAGTCCTTCAATGTTCGTTAATGTTAGCAGGGTTGAGATAGAGGGAGCCATAATTAGAATGCTTCTGAATGACGCATTCAGCAGAGACCCATTTTTATCCTGCGCTTATCTGAGGAGTCCATATGCCTATAATGATCTACATTGCTGGAGAAAACAAAGAACAGCCAGAGAGAAAATTGGCAAGCAGAGTTGTAGAAAGGGGATGTAGGCAGGCAACCTCTTGCAGCTAAAGCCGAATTATGGGAAATGAGTTTGAAATAGCATAGAAGTCTCAGAAATACAACATTTATTTTGTAAGTAGGCGCTCATTAATTTACAGTGTATTTTTCATTACTTGCATATTGATTTTTCAAATTAGGTATCAACAGAGGAAGACATATATTTTTTAATTGGGAACCTGTTTGGAATAGCGCTCCAAAATAAGTCGATAATTGCTTTGCCCTTCCCTCTTGCGTTGTTCAAGAAATTGGCAAATATAGAGCCAACGCTGGAAGATTTAAAAGAACTCTCTCCTGATATTGGACGGTATGGCATAACATTATTTTTCAGAACCATATGGTGATAATTGATATTGCCGATCAAGTACTCTTCTTTTTCTGTGATCCAAAATTGCTTGGATATACATAAGCTGATAGGTGGCTCAGTGGCTAAGATGCTGAGCTTGTCGATCAGAAAGGTTGGCAGTTTGGCGGTTCGAATCCCTAGTGAGCTCCCATTACTTGCCCCAGCTTCTGCCAACCTAGCAGTCCAAAAGCATGTAAAAATTCAAGTAGAAAAATAGGAACCACCTTTGGTGGGAAGGTATCAGCGTTCTGTGCACCTGCAGCATTTAGTCCTGCTGGCCACATGACCACGGAGACATCTTCGGACAAGTGCTGGCTCTTCGGGTTTGAAATGGAGCTGAGCACTGCCCCCTACAGTCAGGAACAACAACAACCTTTACCTTACACAAGCTAATATTGGAAGCTAAACCAAAGTCTGTCCTGGTTGATACTTAAATGAAAGACATCTGAGAATCAGGTGTTGGCTAGACTGGGACATTTAAAAGAAGAGTGAAGAAGGCAATGCCTAACTAGTTCTGCAATACTGCCAAGAAAAGTGCAGGAATATAACCCCAGGAGCGTGACCGCGGTCCACAAAAGCGTGCTCGACGAAAGCGCGCATTTGACGTCATCACAGCGCGACGAAAAAAATTAAAAATTGAAATAAAAATAAAATTAAAGCAAGCCGATTCACATAAAGGTAAGGGTTAGGGTTAGGGTTAGGGTTAGGGTTAGGTTTAGAGCGTTAGGGTTACGTTTAGCGTTAGGTTAAGGGTTAGCGTTAGGTTTAGCGTTAGGTTTAGGGTTAGGTTTGGGGGGGTTAGGGTAAGGTTTCCGCTTTATTTTTACATTTATCAATCACAGCGCAATGTTTTCGTCGTGCTGTGATGACGTCACGTACGCGCTTTCGTCGAGCGCGATTTTGTCGTCTGCGGTTTTGTGGTGGAACCCCCCAGGAGTTGTTCTTGGCATGAAGTCTCCTTTATTTTCTCCATTTAGAAAACTGGGTGTCAGTCTTAGTTTAACTGAACAGAGACAAAAACTAGGCTGGAGGCTTAAGACTATTCTTAAGAATCAATTTCTGTTAAAACTGACATGGGAATAAATAAGCAAATTATTTTAATATTGGGGGAAGCAGTTTGTTTCACTTTATTCTTTTCCCGTTTAGTATTCTTCAGCTCATACTGGATGAACGCTATGATGACAACTTTAAAGGGATGATGTTGGATTTCACGGTAGGACAACCTGGCTGGGTTAAACCAGCCTTTCTCTACTGCTACTCTTGAAAACATCAGAGTAAAAGATAACTTCAACTGACTGTTATATAACAATGCATGCTCTGCAATAGTGGGGAATATCTGTAGCTCGGGGGTTCACCGACAAATGCGCGCACGACAAAACCGCGGCGACAAAACCGCGAGGTCAAAACCGCGCCGACAAACAACGCGAAAACAACGTAATAACCCTAAACCTAACCCTAACCCTTACCTTAACTCTAATCACGCTTTTGTGGGCGCGGTTTTGTCGGTGCGCTGTTGGCACAATTTCGACGTCATGGTTTTCTCGCTGCGGTTTTGGCGGCGCGCTTTTGTCGGGCGCGCATTTGTCGGGTCATGTAGCTCGGGTATAGGATGAGAGGAGGCTGGTTTCCTAGTGTTTCGTTACAATGTCAATGTTGATCTTCTGCTTATAAGGGCTTCCCAATGACCCTCACCTACCCAGCACAAGACCGTCACCTGACATGACTCACACCTGACCCCTCATGACCCATCATTGGACCCTCTGGACTCTTGATGTGATACTCCCATCAAAAGACCTACTGACCACACAAAGCCCTCATAAGCAGAATAGTACCAACGCTGACATTCCCTAATGTCACTGAAGATATTACATAGCCTGGTAACAAAACGTTCAGAAACCAACCCACAAGCTCGGAGAACGAACCTTCCACTGCTCTACAGTTTTTAGTTATCTTGAGAATGTCAGGTTGGGGAAAACTGCTACGTTATTATGTAATTTCCTTTACTTCAGATTCAAGGGGTTGTTTGAGCTCATCCAATTGTTATTTGGCCAAACCATGGTTTAATGTAATTTTTTACTGAATTTATGCTAAATATCTATGGAGATTCTGAGTCATCCAAGTCAGGGTTGTCTCAAGGGTGCTTTCCCCCTCCCCTCCAAAAGTTACAGATTAACAGAGTTGGATGGGATCTTGTAGGTCATCTAGTCCAACCCAGCCGACAAAGTTTACTGGATTATGTTTTTTTCTTGACTGAAGAAATGAAGAAAAAGACATTTTGCTTCTCATTCAAGAAGCTTCATTAGTTCTGACAGGATAGTGGGAATATCATTTGTGGCCCGTGTTTGATAATATGTGTATACCATTTTTCCCCACACAGCCATAGTAATCAATTGCAGTTAGAAATTAGCTTGCTGCCGATGATCAATCAAGTCAAGCAATTTTGGTCTGGAAGTTCCAGAACTGACACCCAAATACAACATGAAGTCCTTTCTCTTGTTATCATCTGCCTTTTCCAAAGTGTCTTACAATGATATGAAATACCAGCCCTATAATATGAGGGGAAATGTTCATTTCTATAGTTCACCCATCTGCATAGAATGCCTAATGTTCTGAAAACAAACCATCCATACATATCTTATACTCTTATTGTTATGCAGGTAGTTGAAGAGCGTAAAGGATCCAGAATTGAGGTTGAATTGAAAGAAAACGGTGCCAACATACCTGTTACTTTATACAACAGGCAAGTTTTCCCAGGAATGGGTTTGTTCGTTGACATTTAATTACAATTACCTTTGGATAGAATATAAATTTTCTCAATGACATTTTAACATAGAATCTAAACATAGTTGAATAGGACTTGGCTAATTTAGACTCTTGGTAGAAAAGATCATTCTCTGTTGGAAGTCTTAAAAATCTCCCATCAGCTAAAGTTACTCGATAATGATAATTGTGTAATTATCGTTTTCAGCCTGAACAGCCTCCTGCAGCACTTTACTAGCCAAAATAGACCGGCAGAGTGGGAGGCCTCTGTGCGGCCCGTTTTCACCCTCCCCAGCCTCTAGCAACACTCTGCCAGCCAAAAATGGGTTAACTAACCCTACCCTAACCCGCACCCAGCCCGTTTTGGCCAGCAGAAGCACTGCGGGCTGGTCCTTTGATATTTTCAGGCTGGCCCTGTGGGCCGGATTTAAACATCCGTGGGCCAGATATGACCCGCGGGCCTTGAGTTTGACACCCTCCTGTAAGATATTCAGTGGTGTTAATAATTTTATAGGTTGAAGTAGTAGGTTACCAAACTTATAAATTCAGTATCAAAAGAAAATCAAACCTGAGGATTTTAAATTCCCAAATCAGTCTTTTAGACTACTGCTGATTTATTGGTAGTCTTCAACTTTTGACTGTAATGGAGCTTGCTCCTTAAGGTCACAAGTGATGGCACAGCTTGCTTAGCAACCTCCATCCTTTCTCTCTCCAATGTTGTTAAGAAGAGCATGAGATGCCTCAGGGGTAGGGGGGGCCTAGCGCAGGTCCATTTGTCCTGGGTCTCTCAAGGCTTCCCCTACCCGGAGGCACCACATGCTTCACTTTCTACCCCTCCCGTTCCTGAAGATCTTGGGCTTGCTTCCCGTCCCATTCTCCTCCCCACCCTGTCATAATCGCTCACTTAATTTCTTGTAGATCTCAGGGACGTTCTGGAGATCACGCTGGAGGAGGACAGCAGGTTGCTCCACACCTTAGCATCCATAGGCCGTGTGGGTCTGTCCCGGAAACGAGAAGTTTGATAGTTAGTTTGATAGTTTATTAACATTTATAGGCCGCCCTTTTCCCTGAGGGGACTCAGGGCGGCTCACATAAAATCAGGAGGGGGAATACAAACAAAGACGTAGACACATATAAATAAAAATAATGAGCAACATTCATTCATCATTCGGGAGGGGCGGCTATCTTTGTCCCCAGGCCTGACGGGCTAGCCAGGTCTTAAGGGCTATGCGGAAGGCCTGGACGGTGGTGAGAGTACGAATCTCCACGGGGAGCTTGTTCCAAAGGGTCGGAGCTACTACAGAAAAGGCTCTCCTCCTTGTAGTTGCCAGCCGACACTGGCTGGCCGATGGAATTCGGAGGAGGCCCAATCTATGAGATCTAATTGGTCGCAGGGAGGTAATTGGCAGAACCATTTTTTTGAGCAGCTGCAATGAATTTTGGCTGATCCAGAATTGTGCCCATTTCCGGGACAGAGTGACACAGCCTAGGGATGCTACGACTTGGAAGCAGCCTGTACTGTTCCCTCTCCCTCAGACTTTGCAAGTCACTCTTCTTTGAGCTGATGTTTGCTTTTATAAACTGCTAAATAACCAAATTGCACGTATTTACAGAAGAGAATACGTTGATGCTTATGTGAATTACATATTTAATGATTCCGTGAAGAAGCAGTTTGAGGACTTCGCACGTGGATTTCAAAGAGGTTGCCCAAGTGCAACGTGGAAAATGTTTCTTCCTCTTGAGCTCCGCAATATCCTGTTTGGACATACCACATACAACTGGGACCAGTTAGAAAAGGTAGAATGTGCTCCTCTGCCTCAATCCTTACATTACTAGTCTTTATTCCAGTGTCCTTGTGGAACTCTTCTTATTGTTTTTTCAAATTTGCAGGAGTGCTGAATCTTGGACATAGAATTTGATCAATCCTTAAATATGTATAAATATTATACATTTAGGATTACCTGTATAGATACTGTGAGCTGATCCACACTGAAAGCACTGCAAAATATATAACAGGGCTGGATTTCTTATGCCTAATAACACTGAAAATAAAGGCAGAATGTATCGTTTGACCCATGAATATTAATCAGCAAATGTTCCTAAGGCCAAAATTAGGAGTTGCATCCCAGTCCAATGTCCATCATTTCTCGGGTTCAGAAATGCTTGGAGTTAGCTTTGAGTCTCTATAGTTTTACAGACACGGAGGGAGAGGGCCAATTGTTTGAAACTATGTTTCTGGCAAAAGGAATCCTTAGCGCTTCAAATGCAGAGTGGCCTTAGATCCTATCCAGAACCATTAACAGAGAGGTTCATGTTCATTCTCTCTACAGAATGCCAAATACGAAGGTTTTGAAGCGTCAGATGAAACCATCAAGAATTTTTGGACAGTCTTCCATGACTTTCATGAGGAAAACAAGAAGGATTTTCTTGGTAATAACTCTTTCTTTTTAAAAAAGACTAAACCAGATAATATCATTATTCTAACAAGAAGAAACAAAGAAGCCAAATAAGCTATTCTGATACAATGATCATTGATGTAGAAACTCTGACAGGCAGCTTAACATGCAATCATAGAGAATATAATCACAGAATAAATGTGTATATTACATCAATTCCTCAAAAAGGTACAGATGGAGAGAAGATAGGGAAAGTGAACCTGTTATCTTCTCAGCGCTATTGGGAAAAATATTGAAGCTACCATATTTTTCAGAATATAAGACTCACCTTCCTCCCTCCCCCAAAGAGCATGTTGGTGCTGCTTATAAACTGAATATACCCATTTTTTGGCCTCCCGAAGCCCCGTCCCCCAGCCTCCAGAAGCGCTCTGCAGGCTTCAGCATGGCTGGGGGACCGCAAAAATGCCAGTTTGTGCAAAAAATGGCCCGTTTTCCCGGCATTTTTATAGCAATAGCAGTTAAGACTTATATACTGCTTCATAGGGCTTTCAGCCCTCTCTAAGCGGTTTACAGAATCAGCATATTGCCCCCAACAATCCGGGTCCTCATTTTACCCACCTCGGAAGGATGGAAGGCTGAGTCAACCTTGAGCCAGTGAGATTTGAACTGTAGAACTGCAGACATGCTGAAGTAGCCTGCAGTGCTGCACTCTAACCACTGCGCCACCTCAGCTTTTTGCCTTCCCCTAGCCCTGCTGAAGCCTGCAGAGTGCTCCTGGGAGCCAGAGAGGACAAAAACTTTTGTTTCTTACTTACCTCTTTGAAATCTTGGTGCATCTTATACACCGGTGCGTCTTATAGTCCGAAAAATATTGTAAACAGGGTAAAATTAGGTCTCTAAGTGATGTTCTTACTACAATGCATTGTTTGATTTCTGTTCCCTCTTCAGCTTTTCTCACAGGAACTGTTCACATTCCAGGAGGAGGGATGGACAATTTCTCCATAACTATTGTTAATGTAAATGAAGCCAATCCAGACCAGGCACTCCCCAAAATTCACAGTTGCACCAGACGTTTGTATCTCCCGAGATACACCGATAAACACATTCTTAAAAAAATGTTATTGTGTCCTATGGAGAACTTTAGAGACGTTGGCCTGGCCTGAAAGCCAGGTGTGGTCTTCATTCTGCTACGATACTTGGACATTTGGTTCTTATGCCGAGGAGGGCTAGAATATTTAAATTCAGTATCCTGCATCGCCATGCAGTTTTCCTGAGTGATCTTGAACGAACGCGTTGGCATGATGGTAAAAGAGCAATGAGCCTTTGTACAGACCAGTGATTCTTGAAGAAAAAAAGAATAAATAAATAATTATGTAAACCCCGGCTGTGCCGGTAGGCCTGGGGTTCCCCTCCCCTCTCGACTTGTATGGCTGTATGACTCTTGTGTATTTTAACTACGTGTATTGTGTCTGTGTCCCCTTTTTCCCTCCTGAGTTGTTCGCCGCCCTGAGTCCCTCCCGGAGAAGGGCGGCATACAAATAAACTAAATCTGAATCTGAATCTGAATCTGCTCTATTTGTCTTTGGAGAAGGGTGATAGCTTGATATAAAGATATTGTAATGAAATAGTACATCATTGCATTGCAATTCCTATCCTGTGTAGTAAGGTAAAGGTAAAGATTCCCCTCACACATATATACTAGTCGTTCCCAACTCTAGGGTGTGGTGCTCACCTCTGTTTCAAAGCCAAAGAGTCAGTGCTGTCCGAAGGCGTCTCCATGGTCATGTGGTCAGCATGACTAAACACTGAAGGTGCACGAAACACTGTTACCTTCCCACCAAAAGTGGTTCCTAATTTTCTACTTGCATTTTTACGTGCTTTTGAACTGCTAGGTTGGCAGAAGCTGGGACAAATAAGCTCACTCTGTTACGTGGCACTAGGGATTTGAACCGCTCAACTGCCAACCTTTCTGATTGACAAGCTCAGCGTCTTAGCCACTGAGCCACCGTGTCCAAACCTAGAGCAGCATAAATTCATACAAAAAACAGGGCATGAGCTTCAGCCCACACTGGAAAAGGGGTATGGCCTCTAAGCACAATTCAAAAGTTCCCTTCCCGTAACTATAAAAGATGGAGTGGAAATCCATAAAGCTTTACCTCTTTTTTTCTGAGCAAATTACAAATGATTGGTCTCCTCCAGAGAATATATGTTTAACAATATAATACGGGAAGGCATCTGTTGAAGAAGATGGACAAAAATTAGTTAAAACCTTCAGACATCATAAACATTCCCTTTGTCTTTACGTGGCGGTAGGGATTCGAACCGCTGAACTGCCGATCTGATCGACAAGCTCAGCGTCTTAGGCACTGAGCCACCACGTCCCCTATCCTGTGTAGTAGAATTGCTAACTAAACAGCAAAGCATCATTGTCTTCAAGATGTCAGAGCATCCACACATCATGAAAACAGACTGTATATATCTGCAATAAAGTACCATGTCTGTTTCTCCAAAATGGTATAGGGCAGGGGTGTCAAACGCATGGTCCAGATCCGGGGGGGGGGGGGGGCATGGGGCCACCCTGGAAACAGCAAAGCACTGGCCCGCGGTGCCTCTGCCAGCAAAAAGGGAGCTCGGGGAGGCTGCGCGTAGCCCTCCCGGGTTCCTTTTGGCCCTGACGGCCTCCTAAAACTCTCTGCCAGCAAAAATGGGTCCCTCCTGAGTGCCGATTTTGCTTTTGGAGGGCTAGCGAAACAAACTAGAAGCGAAACAAAACAAAGGGAGAAATGTTTCCCCTTTCGCATTTGAGCATCCAAGAAGGGACAGGAAAGGCGAAAAGGAAAAAGGAAAGCCAAAGAAAAAGGTCGAAAGAGGAGAAGAGAACGAGGAAGGAAAAATAAGGAAAGTGGGGAAGGAAGAAGAAAGAATAAAGAGGAAAAGAAGGAAGGAAGGAAGGAAGGAAGGAAGGAAGGAAGGAAGGAAGGAAGGAAGGAAGGAAGGAAGGAGATTATAATGAGAGAGAGGGATGGTCTGAGGGAAGTCCTGCCTTAGCACTTGGCCACCACAGGTGCCCCCCGACATGAGTGAAGTTGAGCTGGCCACAAACTCCCTCCCAAGGTCAAAGAACTCTCATGTAGCTCTCAATCAAATAGAGCTTGACACCCCTGCTATGGGGTCTCCTGTTTGAGCAGAGGGTTAGCAATAGCAATAGCAATAGCAGATAGACTTATATAGCGCTTCATAGGGCTTTCAGCCCTCTCTAAACAGTTTATAGAGTCAGCATATTGCCCCCACAGTCTGGGTCCTCATTTCACCCACCTCGGAAGGATGGAAGGCTGAGTCAACCTTGAGCCGGTAAGATTAGAACCGCTGAACTGCAGATAACAGTCAGCTGAAGTGGCCTGCAGTACTGCACCCTAACCACCTGGAAGATCTCAAAGGCTCCTTACAACTCTTCTATATCATGTTGTCATGTGACATATCATGACTTTCCCCCCCCCCTTCACTAAACTGGTGGTGGGCATGGCCAACACGCGAGGCATCCAGCCCGTAAGCCACGAGTTTGACAGCCCTGTTCTATATCCTATATGTCTAATGTTCTTTCCTGTATGAGAGAGCTATCAAAATCAAGCACTTCCAGCATTTCTTCCATTTCTCACCCAAGCAATCATGTCCTGCTCCATTGCTACTGTTTTCGTTGTGCTGCTTTTCATTTCTAAACCAGAAAAGTTGGCTTCATTCGCTCAATGGGTGTGGCCTTTAAAAAATATGTATTAGAGTTAACGTTGTTTTGTATTAAGCCGCAGCTGAGATCGGATGCTGCAAAGCAAGAAATTCAGTTCCTGCTTGCCACAATTTAATATTTCCTTAGCCCAAGGCACTAGATAATCGAACTGAAAACAAACTGCGAGCCAATGAATGAAAGGTATTGATGCCGGGGAGAGGGAAGGTTGGCAGAAAGCTTTCATTCAATTGTACTTTGTGTTGCTGATAAATGCAAAATGTCAGCTCTCCATAATCTCCAGGAAGTTGGCCACAATCCATACAGAAATAGACCCAGTTTATTAAAAATCAATGTGCTTCTGCAGTCTGATGGCCTTTTTAAAAGATGAAAGGATATTTGTTTTAATACGTGCGTGTCTGTTCCTCCTGCTCCAGGATCAGCAAGAACATTTTTAAAAAGTCAAAATCTACAATGAAGTAATTATTTTTATCTCTGCTAACTCAAAGTTATCCACTTTCTACTTCTGGTTCACCGACAAATGCACACCGACAAAACCACAGCGAGAAAACCGCAAGGTCGAAATCGCACTCACAGAAGCGCGCCGATGAAAGTGCGCGATCAAGAAACAACGCGAAAACAATGTAATAACAACGTAATAACCCTAACCCTAACTCTTACCTTAACCCTAATCGCGCTTTTGTGGGTGTGGTTTTGTCGGCGCTCTTTTGTGGGAGCGCTTTCGACCTTGCGGTTTTCTCGCTGCGGTTTTGTCAGTGCTGTTGTCAGGCGCGCATTTGACGGGTCACGTCTACTTCCATAGGTCTAAGTATAGAGCTGAATCATCTGGAATATGCTTTACGTCAACCGGACATACAAAATATTCCACTAACTGAGGAAAACCACTTTTTTTGCCCTGCTCCTTAACTACCAATCGATAGACAATGTCTTTGTATTGTTGAATCAAAACCAAACATCTATGAAGTCATTAGATGACTTCATACTACTACTACTAAAGTAACCCCTTTGTGACCTAACTGACTTCATCTTTTTTTCACTTAATGGGGTCAGAGTGAACTACAGACCCCTCTGAGGGTGGTAGCTGGCCTGAATGTAGGAGACCATTTGGCCTGGAAGACCCATGTCACCTAGGGAGTTGGCAATATGTGGTAATACAGTAACGCATCCTTTGTGTTCAGGTATGCGGTGAACAGATAAGGTAAGAGTGTTCTGACCGAGGCTTCCCAAGAGTATGAATCAAACTCGTTGTCCCAACAAAAAATCCTTTTATTAATTTACTGTGAATTCTGCTCATTCACATCCACCAAAGTCTTTCAAGGGAGGATTTACAGTCACAGACCTTATCTGGCTTGGAGAGCTGCCAGGCCGATATCTGCAAAACTTGGCAAGGAGTCTCGGAAAGTCACGAACCAATTAAGAGAACTAATTGTCTCCTGCAAACTCCACTTCCCTTTTGGTCCTATTTTATTTCCTCTGGGAGGGGCCATTCATCGTCCACCTGTGGCCTTACTCCCAAGTCGACCCCTGTTCTTTAGCTGTTCCCTTCGTCTAGCAACTCTGTGCATGCGCACTCTGGGAACAGGCTCCAGCTGTTTCTCTGCCTCACTGATGTCTGACTCTATTAATGCAGCTTTACAATAAAGTAGAACTAGCTCATCTAGTCATGTTTCCCGCCTGGTTTACCTCAGAGGGTTTGCAGTATGGGCCAATTTTTGAAGTAATTGTAGTGGACAAGGTTTAATGAGCCCAGAGTGACTTTTCTACACTGGGGGGTCTCCAACCCGACCCAGGCTGTGGCGCATTATTGGGCCTTGAGCCGTTTGGAACCAGGCCACAGAAGTGGTAGATGAGCAGGCGTGCATCCCCGCTGCTTGTGCAAATTGAGTTGCGCACATGTGTATCAGTGGCGGGATACGACCGGTACGCCCCGGTACAGGTGTATCGGTGCATGTTGGGAGCACCAGGTACCGTTCCGGTACGGTGCTCCGGAGGGCCCACCCGTCCACCCACCCTCTTTACCTGTATTTGAGCCAATCGGGGCTGCGTGCGTGCATGTGCTGGACGCCCGGCCCCATGGCACTGTACCGGTTGCAACGGGATCCAGAACCCACCACGGATGTGCACACTTGCCTGCCACTACAGCGGAATCATCCCCTCCCCCTCCCCACTGGTCCACAAGACCAGAAAGGTTGGAGAACTCTGTTCTACATGACTACAAATATGTATATTTAAACAGGAAACGGTTCTTTCTGTCCTCCTTCAGTCATTATACATAGTACAGCTTCATTTGCTTACCTCAAAAATCACTTTACTCATTTGCTTACCTCAAAATTACTTTTCTATCAGTGCACTGATGATGTTACCTAGTTGGATAATGAAACGTCCTGACTTACAAATATTCTTCTTTATTGGTATTTTGTTGTCCAGTGGCTGAAGCTGAGCACTGAACTGGTAGTTGTGTTACTTCAATTTTTTTCGTGAGGTTACTTTTAAGGAATACAGGTCATGCCACGCAAAAGAAATAAAGAGCTACAAACTTCAAGAACAGCTGGGAAGGGAGCAATCATTGTACTCCATCATCTGCTCCCCCCCAATCATTCTCTCATTCTCCATAAAATCATAGGATTGTCTCGGTTGGCGCTCTGCGGGATGCCTTGTGATGATTAAATCCATGTAGTTTTACACACTACGCCAAATATATTGTTCTAACAGCTGCCAGGGATAGGTTCCTTGCCTTGCTATAAGTCCTGGAATTCTGACGTTCCTTTGGAACGTTTATGCCTGAACATTATCAGTAGACATTGTGATGCATTTGTCTTTTCCCAGTCAGAATCTTCTCAGATTGGTTTGATGCCCAATGTTAGAATAGCTTCTCAGCGTTTTCACTTTGCTGCTCCCAACTAATAATCATATACTCCAAATGTGTTTCCTGAGTTGCAATCATCAGCATCATCGGCATCTGATTACAGGATTCTCAATGCCACGAAATACAGCAGGGTGCGGCAGCAGCCAAAGAAGCTAATGCAAACCTTGGTTGTATAAACGGAGGCATAGAATCGAAATCATGTGAATTATTAGTACCATTTTATAAATCCTTAGTAAGACCACATCTGGAATACAGCATCCAGTTTTGGCCACATTACCCCCTGTTCTGACCCCCCTCGTCCTACACCAAAGCATGCCGAGACAAAGATACTTCAAGGATTTATTAACACACAGACAGGACCTTGGCAGCAATCCAGCACAGACTAACCTTGGCAACAATCCAGCCTGCCAAGCTAGCCACGAGAGTTCTCCAACTCTAGTGAATACGTTGACTCCTGCAAAGGGTGTGTACACAATCGTTCCTTTTATAGTCTTGAGAGGAGCCTAATTACCACCAGCTGAGTGCAATTATCTCCCGTAACTGCGTAACTGTTCCTTACGCCTATTAGCTCTCTGTTGTCGGGCATCCAAAAACAACTCCCTTGTCTCCTCCCCACTGCTCCAATGCATGATGTCATGATCATACTCCCTTGACTCCTCCCCACTGGTCCAAGGCTCAGGCGCCTCCTGGTGGCCAACCAGCCTCTCTGCGTCCTGTCCAGAGTCCTCCACATCCTCCAGAGCCGACTCATAGGGCCCCTTGCTGTCGGAGTCTGGTGGCAGCTCCAATGGCTCCTGCTGGGCCACAACATAGGGTCATCTGCTTGAGCAGGGGGCTGGACTAGAAGAATTCCAAGGTTCCTTTCAGCCCTATTCTGATTGATTGACTGATTGGTGACATATCCATTGCTTAGGACAGAGTTGCTGAACTCTCAACTTTAAGACTTGTGGACTTCAATTCCAAAAGTTCCCCAGACAGTCATGCTGGCTGGGGATTTCTGGAACTTGAGGTCCACAAGTCTTAAAAGTTGCCAAATTTGGACACCCCTGCTGTAGGAGCTTTAGGCAACAGAACATAAAATTAGTCTCTGTTTAAACACTAATCCATCTCTGAAGTTGGAAGCTTTCACAAGTTAGTCTTTTCTCCTTTTCTTGGTGCCCTGCAGATAGCGGCGGGCATGAGGGCATTTGTGCACCAGCCCACTGCTGTGGCTTCTCCATTAACTTATTTTGCTCCATAACTTTGCTTGTTCGGAGATCAGAAGAGGTGATCACAAGACCCCAGGACACATCAGCTGTCATAAATATGACTCAGTTGCCAAACATCTGAATTTTGCTCACATGACCATGGGGTGCTGCAAAGTGTTAAATATTCATTAGTTGGATTTAAGTATGCATTACATTCAAGCCAGCAACAGCCTCTTGCGTCCTGATTGGCTGGGACGCAGCAGAGGCTGTTGCCGGCCACAGTTACTTACTGATTGGCCGAGGCACTGACGTCAGCGGTTGCTGCCCAGTCCTCGGCCGCTGATTGGTTAACATAGTTATATAAATACCTTTGGCGCGCGGTTCCCCCTTGGAATCGCTGTCACCTTCTTCTAATGTTAATAAAGCTGTTGTTGTTCGGAACCCTGGCTATCGCGTCCTCCTTCCTCCAGAATACAAAACAAAGGTCGTGTGAAAAAAGGGCCATGTTACTTTTTTTTAGTGCCATTATAACTTCAAAAAGTCACTAAAACAACTGTTGTTCTGTTAGCTTCTGGGTGCATGCAAATATTCTGGGTGATTCCAGTATGTATTTCCATCTATTTTTATTTATAGGAGACAATCCAACTTTTTGAACATTATCCCACGTCATTAAAGATAAAGTCTCTTTGGACTTCAGCTTTCCTTCATATATTCTCCTAGAAGATTTCTAAAGGCTATGCTCTTCAATCTCCTCTCACGGAATAAGGTGAGTCATGTGCTTTTCTGGACCAATGCTTTGAATGAATTAATTTACAGACAATTCATCTGAATGTCAACTTTGAACCAGCTGCCTGGAACTGAAGGCAGACCCAAGATTTATGCACAGCTGTATTCAAATCAAGACATTTGCTCAAGGTAGCTTTACAATCACAATCTAACAAAGTAAACTCCCAAAAGCAGTTATTTTTTCAAAAACAGTGATCATTTAAAAACCTTTCTCAAGAACAAAATGTATAAAGAACAGCAATAACATTAACTTCCATTGCAATGTACTCTGTTTTCCCCAAAATAAGACCTGCCCTGATAATAAGCCTAATCGGGCTTTTGAGCGCATGCACTAAAATAACCCCAAAATAACCCCTCCCTGAAAATATTGCAACCATGAGGTGACCACGCTTGCCATCTCCTGTACCTTAAAAATAATAAGACCTCCCTGAAAATAAGGCCAGGTGCTTATTTTGAGGATCAAAAGAAAATAAGACCCTATCTTATTTTCGGGGAAACACGGTAACGAGTTAAAAATCCTAAGATCCCCCTGTCAGCAATACAACGAGGGAGGCATTACATCCAACAGAATCTATCACTATACAGGTAGTCCTTGACATACAACCACAATTGAGCCCAGAATTTATATTGCTAAGTGAGAAATTTGTTAAGGGAGTTTTGCCCCGTTCACTTGCCACATTTGTTAAGTGAATCACTGCAGGGGTTAAATTAGTAACACAGTTGTTAAGTGAATCTGGTTTCCCACATTGACTGTGCTTGTCAGGTTGCAAAAGACTATCACGTGACCCCGGGACACTGCAACTGTCATAAATGTGAGTAAGTGGTCAAGTATCCCAATTATAAATTGGATCACCCTGGGGATGCGGTCATAAGTATGAAAAATGATTGTGTCACTTTTTACAGTGCCCTTGTTAATTTCAAACGGTCACAATATGAACGGTTGTAAGTTGAGAACTTTAGAATAGAACAGGAAGCTCCTGTTCGTATTGTATTGTGTAAATGTGGTGTATGTCTAGGTTTTGTGTGTGTGTGTGTATTTTACATGTGTGTTAAAATATATATATATATATATTTAAAAAAAGAATAGAACAGAATGAATGAACTGGAAGAGACCTTGGAGGTCTTCTACCCCAACCCTCAAGCAGGAGACCCTGTAATGGTGATGGTTAACCTTTTTGGCACGGAGTGCTGATACTGGAGGGCACATGTGTGCGTGCCAAAGCACCGGAACCCAGAAGAGAGGAGCTTTCCGGTGCACATGCGCGCAATGGCTAGCTGCAGTTCCGGGTTCCGTCACATGCATGTGCCAGTGGTGGGATTCAAATAATTTAACAACCGGCTCTCTGCCCTAATGATTTCCTCCAACAACCAGTTTGCCAAACTTCTCAGAAAGTTAACAATCGGTTCTCCCGAAAGGGTGCAAACTGGCTGAATCCCACCACTGGCATGAGTGCCAGACAGCTGCACACATTGGAACCTGGAAGAGCAGCTGGCCGCCATGCGCATGCGCACAGAGAGGGCTCTGCATGCCCCACGTTCGCCATCACGACCCTATGGCTGTTCAGTATCTTCTTAAAAACTTCCAGGGATGAATCACCCACAACTTCTGAAGGCAACTTCTGTTCCACTGGTTAACAGTCCTCACCTGTTCGGCAGTTTCTCCTTAATTCCAGGTTTATTTTATTAATTCTTCGATTAGTTTCCGACCATTGTTTCTGGTCCTGCCCTCCGGTGCTTTGGAGACTAATTTGACCCCCTCTTCTTTGGGGCAGCCCCTCAAATACTGGGATTCTGCTATGGTGTCACCTTTTATTCCGATTTTTGTCCTGGCTCGCTGTGACTCAGGCTTTCTCCAACGGGGATAATCACACCTGAGCGATCCTAAATGCCCGGGCTGCACGCCTCTCGCCTGCTGCGCTCCATTGGACGGCAGAGGCGTCGCCGCCTCTCCTGACAGCCGCTGGCGGGCGAATGACCCCTCTTCTCCTTCGCCCGCCCCAAAACTTGCCTCGTAGCCCCGCCTCTCCTCTACGTCATCATCTATCCAGGTTCCGATTGGCCCAGGAAGGAGGTCTACCCATTGGGTCACTCCGATCGGCTGTCTGTCTGACTGGCGCTCACGGGAGTGGGGGGGGACGGACTGGAGGAGCAAGGAAAACTTCCTTGTTTGGGGGCGACGCTCCCTGCCGGAGTCTGCGGTCGCGGCCGGATCCCTCGAGTCTGCGGCGGCTGGGGAACCCCGGCTGGAGCCGGTGACCAGGTGCTTTCCTCCTTTCCACCTTGCTGGGGATTGGGGAGGGGGCTGGACTCGCTGTCTGGTCCAGTTTTGGGGTGGTCGCGGGTTCGTCGGGGCAGGCTTCCTTTAGGATCGATCCTAAAGAAGCGCTAGCTAGGTCGACTCTCTCTCTCCCCCGACCTTTAATCCGGACTCCATCTGCATGCACGTATACATGTATGCATGCATGCATGCATGCATGCGTGTCTCCTGATCCGGGCTTCGCTGGGTTCGCATCCCCAACTTTAGCATTGAGGAGGATGGGAGGGCGCAAAAAGCAGATCCCGTTCACTTCAACGAGCGAAGCGGGAGGAAAAGAAACCGTGGACTTTATCTGGTTCTTAATTTCCAAGCCTAGCCGTCCCCAGGTGCCACGGTTCCTGCCCCTCCTAGGTGAGATCTTGCATGCCTTTTGGAGATAGGGTCCTTCTGCGGCTCTGTGGTAGACCAAGATCTCCGGAGCATAGCAGAGAAGAAAGTTTCTATGGAGACCTGCAGTCATCCAGGTCCCGGTTGTCCCAAAGGTGCTTTTTCAAAAGGACCTTATTTGTCTGTCTGTCTGTCTGTCTGTCTGTCTGTCTGTCTGTCTGTCTTCCTATCCTATCCTAACCTATCCTATCCTATCCTATCCTTATCTATCTATCTATCTATCTATCTATCCATCCATCCATCCATCCATCCATCCATCCATCCATCCATCCATCCATCCATCCATCCATCCATCCATCCATCTATCTATCTATCTATCTATCTATCTATCTATCATCTACCTACCTACCTACCTACCTACCTACCTACCTACCTACCTACCTACCTATATCTATCTTCCTATCCTATCCTATCCTATCCTATCCTATCCTATCCTATCCTATCCTATCCTATCCTATCCTATCCTATCCTAACCTACCTACCTACCTACCTACCTACCTACCTACCTACCTACCTACCTACATCTATCTATCTATCTATCTATCTATCTATCTATCTATCTATCTATCTATCTATCTATCTATCTATCTATCCTATCCTATCCTATCCTATCCTATCCTATCCTATCCTATCCTATCCTATCCTATCCTATCCTATCCTATCCATCCATCCATCCATCCATCCATCCATCCATCCATCCATCCATCCATCCATCCATCCATCCATCCATCCATCTATCTATCTATCTATCTATCTTCCTATCCTACCCTACCCTACCCTATCCTATCCTATCCTATCCTATCCTATCCTATCCTACCTATCTATCTTCCTAACCTACCTACCCATCTACTTACCATCTATCTGTATGTATGTCAACATGTATAAGGTAACAGGTATTAATATAGCCCTGTACATGATTGCATGAGATTGGTACAAATAGATGGATAAAAATAAGTATGACATGGCCATGAACACATAAAACGGGAACATATCAATGGGGACAGTAGGACAGGGATGGTAGGCATGCTGGTACAGCTTATGCACGACCTCTTAGAAAACGTGTGAGGTCCACGGTGGACAGTTTAAGGTTTAAAAAATGGTGTTTGAGGAACTTGTTTTTCCTTGAAGACTTTTCGCTGCTCATCCACAAGAAGCTTCTTCAGTGACTGTTTTCCCAAAATCTGTCCTACCTACAAATTTCCAAGAACTGAACACTGAAGCTGAAGAAGCTTCTGGGATGAGAAGTGAAACGTGAAAAGCCCCTTTGGGATAGATAAGGAAGGCTGCTCTATTTTAACTTCCTGGCATGTCTTGTATGATCTCCATTTATACACGTTATAAACATTGCGCTTATTAGGGGGACACAAATCTATGGTTTTGAATATGGAAGTCCCCATTTTTATTCGGTATATAAGTCTAACTGCTATTGCTATTGCTATTGCTATCTCTGTGACACATACTTTTCAGTGTGCACATCATCTCTCCCAATGCAAAGCAAGGGTGGGCAGGATGGCATTGCATCCAGCTTCTTTCAAGAATGGGAGGGAATGGACAGCAGAAAGTTTAAATCTACCTCACAGCTTTCTGGAAAGCAAAAAAGAGCATAGAGGTAAACACACACACACACACACACACACACACACACGTTCTGAACAAGGCTCCCCCCAAAAGCACGAAGCAGATTCCTGGTCCCAACAAAACCCCTCTTATTAAACGAATGTGAATTCCTCTCATTCACATTCAGCAGAGGCCTGGTAAACAGTCTTTCAAAGGTGAATTTATGACCACAGACCTTATTGGAAAGCTGCCATGTAAATATTTACCAAATGTAGTGCTGTGCAAGGAAAGACTTGGCACAGAGTCTCTGAGATTCACGGGCAGATCTTCACACTCCTGAAACAAACTAACAAACGAATTGTTTTCTGCAAAAGCCGACTCCCCTTTTGCTCCTCTTTTATTTCCTATGGGAGGGGCCATTTACCGTCTACCCGTGGCTTTACTCCCAAGCCAACCCTGATTTCTTAGCTGTTCTTCTGGCAGCTCTGCGCATGCACACACTGGGAACAGGCTCCAGCTGCTCCTCTGCCTCACTGCTGTCTAGCTCCAAAGGCAGCTGAGAACTGCCAGACGGCTTTGGCCCCATCTCTGCCTCCAACGCAGAGCCCTCGCCCAAGCCTTCCCCAGCCTCCAGGACTGGCCCATGTTCCTCTCCAACCTCCTCACTGTCCGACTCTGCTGGCTGCTGGCAGGCCACAACAACACCCAGAGAAGCGTGCCGCTTTCATGAATTGGAGCTTGGTTTTTGTGAGTTTGAGTATAGGATATATTTTTGCAGACTGGTAATGGTGCTGTATACAAACCTGACTACTGATTTCTCTCGGTGTGTCAGTGAATGGGAGGCAGCCAAGGAGTTAGTAGCAGAATGCAGTACAATAAAGAATTCTTGACTTTATGCTACACAAACCTTATTGTTTTTGGTGCATTGTTCTCCCTCACTCTTTATTGCCATGACAGTAATCTTGGTCTGGATGGAATATTATCCTTGGAGTGTTCCCTGGTGGAGAGCTGCTAATTTTATCAGTTGTGCAGCTGCTCCTTTTCCCTTTTGTAAGGGATTTTCGGGTGATAAGGAAAACAAAAGAGTTGGACCAATTGGCTGAAAAATATGTTCCACTGGAAGATAAAATAATCTGGAGTTTTTGTAAAATCCCACCAGGGGTGGGGATTGTACTATAAAAATATTACCTGAAAAAAATATTATCTGGCTGGTAAATGTGCATGGTCCATAAATGTAGACCTGATCTGTCCCTACTCCAAATGTGTGGACTTTAATCCCCACAATTCACAATCCAGGCTTTCAAGGTTTTGCAATGTGCATGTCGGGCTCAGGAAGGCTGCCATAAATCACAGTGCTGAGTGAGGCTCATGCAGTCTCCAAACTTTGTCCAGTACAAATGAAAATAGCAGACTAGAAGCCTTTCTCTGCCTGTCTGCCAATCGGTTGTTTTGCCTGAATCCGAGAAGGAAGTGTGTTTGCGATACTTATCTTGCAATGGCCTGTGATGAAACCTCACTCGTCAATTGTAGGCGTGTAATTGTACGTGACTGTGTGCAAATAGCCTTTTCCTCCTAATAGCAATAGCAGTTAGACTTATATACCGCTTCATAGAGCTTTCAGCCCTCTCTAAGCGGTTTACAGTGTCAGCATATTGCCCCCAACAATCCGGATCCTCATTTTACCCACCTCGGAAGGATGGAAGGCTGAGTCAACCCTGAGCTGGTGAGATTTGAACCGCCGAACTGCAGAACTGCAGTCAGCTGAAGTAGCCTGCAGTGCTGCATTTAACTACTGTGCCACCTCGGCTAATGGTGTCAGCACAATAGGATCCGTGACAGGGTTAGGGATTGAATAGAATAGAATAGAATAGAATGACAGAGTTGGAAGGGACCTTGGAGGTCTTCTAGTCCAACCCCTTGCCTAGACAGGAAACCCTATACCATTTCAGACAAATGGTTATCCAACATCTTCTTAAAAACTTGCAGTGTTAGAGCATTCCCAACCTCTGGAGGCAAGTTGTTCCACTGATTAATGCTTCTCATTGACAGGAAATTTCTCCTCAGTTCTAAGTTCCTTCTCTCCTTGGTTTCCACCCATTGCTTCTTGTCCTACACTCAGGTGCCCTGGAGAATAGTTTGACTCCCTCTTCTCTGTGGCAACCCCTGAGATATTGGAACACTGCTATCATGTCTCTTCTAGTCCTTATTTTCATAAAACTAGACAAACCCAGTTCCTGCAACCGTTCTTCATATGTTTTAGCCTCCAGTTCCCTAATCATCTTTGTTGCTCTTCTCTGCACTCTTCCTAGAGTCTCCACATCTTTTTTATATTGTGGTGACCAAAACGGTTAGGCTGATAGAAGGACCTTCCTTTTTACATTCTTTCCATTTGTAGAGAATGGTGTGGATTTCCATTGTGGTCTGTTCAAACAAGGTTTAATGTTGCAGGATCCAATCTGGGTTAGTCATCCAGATTGACGCTCCTGGGTAGGCTGAAGGTATTTGTTATTGCTCATGTTGTACATTTCTGAATGAAGATAGAGGCGTGTAACTATCTAAATGGAATATTCTATTTTTGAGCCATTTCAAATATCCAAATCTCTTCAAGAAACCAAATTAACTTAACAAGGTGATACTGTACTTTATATGTTGCTTCATGGAGATACCTTAGTATGCCTAAACTTATCGTTTGTAGGATTTATGTAATCATATAAACTGCAGTAAAGTGAGGTAATACATCATAATGTCCTTCAAAAAATATGAAGGAAAGTGACAATAATATTTGGCATGATGATGATGATGATGATGTTGATGATGATGATGACAGTCACATTAATATCAAAATGTTTTCTGTACTTATTACAAAGAATAATAGGAACTTTTTTAGTCAGCTCTTTAAGGCAGCAGCCCCCAACCTTTTGGGTACCAGGGACCGGTTCCGTGGAGAGAGGTTTTTCCCGTAGCCTGGAGAGAGCGTGGTTTCACATGTTGCTTGGATCCCACGGATGGGGCTTCGCTTGTTTGCGTGGCCCAGTTTCTAGTGTGCTACGGCCCGGTGCCGGCTCACGGACTGGGGGTTGGAGACCCCTGCTTTACGGTACAGACCTGCTCTGATTTTTTCCTCTCTCGTAGAGAAGAGCCTGGCACAGCCTGGTTATTTTCTGCTGTCAGAAGGCTGCCGGCTCTGTTTTTCCTAGCCTCTGTTTGGGAGCACAATATTCTCAGCCGGCTTCAGTTTGGAATAAACTGTACTCAAGAGATTTCATAACGGGTCTTTTACCTACCTATACACAAGTGCCTTTTCTTCACTCCCTTAACCATTTCATTTCCCCCCCCTTAGGAACGGTTTTACGTGAATTGAGCTATTAGTTAGGCTGCTCTGCTGTAAATCCCTAATTCTATCCACGGTAATCCTAATGTTACCGGATGCTTTCTATTGAAAGATTATCCTAAAATAGAAGGATGTGCTGTGCTTTTCCTTGCGCAGCTTCTGGTGGCATGAGCAAGCAATAAATTACCAACCCTGTCTAGAGAAACACATTTGTTCTGGCATTAATGTCCAAGCAACAACAGTACTGAGACTTATTTGCCCTGAGGGTTGCTTTGCCAGCTGGCATGAAGCGTGTTAGAAATGTTTTCCTTTTACAACTTTGCAACGATTCACCCTGGTTTTTCCCAAGTGCTTCTTCCTAGTTGAAGGTTTTAAACCTGTAGGTTTTAATTTTCTGAAGTTGAGAGGAGTACTTCTGCGACATGTACTGTATGCTCTCACAGCATCTTATATAATTTATTCTTTTCAGCATGGGGTAATTAAGCATGACTTGAGGACAAGCAGTTAGCAGCAGCAGCAAATCTGTTTTCCTTGAGGGTAGGCATAAAATGGCAGAAGAATTCCACTCTTCTTTGTTTTAGTTAGTATAGTTCATAGTTCAGCACATTTGTCTTGTTTCCACTGATAATGTGGGGAAGGGAATAAGAGAAATTTGCAGTTAGGCAGTAATGATTCGGCAGAGAAGAAGCTGCCATTTCAAAAGTGGCAACCTGAGATTTCAGCACAACTGTTGCTGCAGCTCTTTCTCAAGAATCAGAAGAAGAAATAAAATCTCTGGTTTTCATTTGTGTCCCACAATGGGCAGATGAACTGGCAGGGACGTCTGGATGAAGAAGTGAATAGGAAGTGTGGTGGCGCAGTGGTTAGAATGCAGTAAAGCATTCCCCTCGCATATATGTGCTAGCTTCCCGACTCTAGGGGGTGGTGCTTATGTCCGTCTCAAAGCCAAAAAGCCAGCGCTATCCAAAGACGTCTCCGTGGTCATGTGGCCGGCATGACTAAATGCAGAAGGCGCATAGAATGCTGTTACCTTCCCACCAAAGGTGGCTCCTATTTTTCTACTTGCGTTTTTTACATGCTTTGCAACTGCTAGGTTGGCAGAAGCAGGGACAAGTCACGGGAGCTCACTCCGTTACGCGGCACTAGGGAAGTGCTTCAGAGGCTGTAGAGCATCTTCTCTGGAGGCACATTGGTTCTCAAGCAGTTCACTCATGTAGTTGCTGAAAAGTTGCCCTTGGACTGTTGAAACCTGACTCCAACTCCCATGCTGGCAGGAAATCATTGGAAACCAATCCTGGACGTCACCAGGCTTGAGATATTTGCCCACAAAGCAGCATTCCACATGTCAAAAATGCTTATAACGATCAATTAAATGGGCCAGCTTCTTTTCTTAGGAAAAGAGTTTTAAGCTTTTGGATAGCTGTTTCATGAAACTGAGACTACCAAACAGAAGAACTGTGATTTTTTTTTCTCCCTTGAATGTTATTTACTGATACGCAGGTTGTCTGCGACTTAGAACTACAATGGAGTACAAAATTTCTGTTGCAAAGCGTGACAGTTGTTAAGTGAGTTTCACCCCATCCTATGACTTTTCTTGCCACAGTTGTTAAATGGATCCCTGTAGTTGTTAAGTTAGCAACATGGTTGTTAACTGAATCGGGCTTCCTTATTGTCGGAAGGTCACAAAAGGTGATCACGTGACCCCAGAGCTCTGCAATCGTCATAAATATGAATCGATTGCCAAGCATCTGAATTTTGATTTGCAATGGTCATAGGTGTGATGAACAGTCACAAGTCGCTTTTTCAGTGCCATTGTAACTTTGAACTGTCGCTAAATGAACTGTTGTAAGTCAACAATTTACCTGTGAAATAATTTTGTTAAAAAAAACTGGATGCCCCTTTTGTTGTTCTTTGTTTGATCTGCAGATCACCATCTTTTAACAACCCCATAACCCCTTGTGGAACTAGCAGAATGTTTGAATGGCCAGATGCCTTTCCTGTTGCCAATGCAGAGTTTTGTTCAGCAGATATATTCTCAGTGTGCCCAGAGAGAGAAATATCTGCCTCTGACTAGGATCGAACTCACAGCTTCCTAATAACTCAAAGCCTCCTGATTGTGACGCAAGAGCTCCACATCTTAGGCCACCACACCACTTCGCTTTGTTTGAACTTCAGATGACCCCTATTTCTTTTTTTTTTTTGAGAGATATTTCTTCTCCTTTCACCTGCAGGAAAATTTCAAGATCCATGCCTTGCTGAAAGCAGAGAAGATGTTATGTTGGGGATATTGGTCTTTTGGATTTCCTGGCTCAGATACGACTCTGCAGGCGGTCATCCCTGAACCTCAAACCACTGAATTTGTTCACGAGAGGAGTGTCAAGGAAGTGGCTTGTGGGAAACACCACTCTGTGTTCTTGCTGGAAGATGGGGAAGTCTACACCTGTGGGGTGAACACCAAAGGCCAACTCGGTCATGAGAGAGAAGGAGGCAAGCCAGGTGGGTTGATTTTGAGTGCTTGATCCCAAATCCTTTCATTTTTTTCATAGCAATAGCAGTTAGACTTATATACCGCTTCATAGGGCTTTCAGCCCTCTCTAAGCGGTTTACAGAGAGTCAGCATATTGCCCCCAACAATCCAGGTCCTCATTTTACCCACCTCGGAAGGATGGAAGGCTGAGTCAACCCTGAGCCAGTGAGATTTGAACAGCCGAACTGCAGAACTGCAGTCAGCTGAAGTTTCCTGCAGTGCTGCATTTAACCACTGCGCCACCTCGGCTCTCTTCATGGTTTGTCTCTGTTGGCATTTATTGCTCCTAATAGTTTTGAGGGGGAAATTGAAGGCAAACAAGATCCAGGCAGAAAAAGAACCATCGGGACTGGTTTGGACAAAACTCAACAGCACTTTTTTTGTGTGGCTGTTGATAAAAATAGGACCACCAACATAATCGCCAATGCCAGATAATGGCACAAGAAGAAGATGAATAGTTTTGAATTATCATTCTTATATTTCTGGTTTTTCTGTATGGCAGAGAGAGGGGGAGGGAAAGAGAGGGCAAAAGTGGGGGGGGAGGGAAAGGGGGGAGAGAGAGAGAAAAGGAAAGAGAAACAGAGAGGCAGAGAAGATGGGAGGGAAAGAGAGAGAGAAAGAGGGGGAAGAGAGAGGGGGGAAGAGAGAAAGACACAGAGAGAGACAGAAGGAGAGAGGCAGAGAGAAGGGAGGGAGGGAAAGAGGGAGGGAAAGAGGAGAGAAAAAAGAGGGAAGGAGGGAGGGGAAGAGAGAGGAAAGAGATAGGGAGAAAGAGAGGCAGAGAGGTGGAAGGGAAAGAGAAGGGGAGGGAGGGAAAGAGAGAGAAAAGGGGGAAGAGAAAGAGGGAAAGAGAAAGAGGGGAGAAGAGAGAGAAAGGGGGTGGGAAGAAGAGAGAGAGAGATAGAGGAGAGAGAGAGAAATGTTATTTTGAGGTCAGACAGAAAAAGCAACAAGCCAGATCTTTCCCTGATCTGTTAATCAGGGGTTTCAAATGTTTTTTGGGTTTTTTTTCGGCTGAACTTTTGAAAGCAAGTTAGAGGACACTTTCACAACAGGATTTGCTGTAACACGTGCTCCAAACGGTGGAAATTTGGGGAGCGATATTATTAATACTGTGTTTGATAGTAGATTATTTAAATTATTTAAGGGTGTGACATGCATAAGAAAACTTAAGATGCTGGGACTTTTTAATGGTGAACTAAGAGTCTCTATAGTTCACACTGATGATTTTCTTCTCGTCTAGAAGATCTGGCTTGTTGCTTTTTCTGTCTGACCTCAAAATAACATTTGTCAGGAATCATGAAGTGACATGTCCAGAGTGTGTCTTGTTCAAATTATCTCCTTCTCCTTACACTTCCAGCTAAAAGAGCACCCTGTTTCAATTTGTCCATGATGTTGACAGAGAGCTGAAAGAATGCTAGTAGTCTCTTACTCATTCAGATTTTGGCAGCTTTGCAAACAGTGGCTTTCCCAAAATCACTAAAGCAGCTTTCTCTCTCCTGGGGATAGAAAGCCTCAGGTGATACAGATGTTATGGACTCCATTTCATATTCCAAAAGGCAGGGATGGCAAAGTCTCTTTATGGCCACAGACTGTGCTTTGCTTTTATAAAACCTTGTTAAAGTCTCAGGGATGTGAGTGGGACATGAGGGCGTCATATTTCCGCCTTAGGCATGAAAGCTGGCTGGTGACTTTGAGCTAGTCTAAGAATTGAGGCCTTTGAACTATGGTGCTGGAGAAGATTCCTGCGAGTCCCTTGGACTGCAAGGTGAACAAACAAGTCAGTTGTAGAGGAGATCAACTCTGATTGCCCTTTAGAAGGCCAGATCCTGAAGATGAAACTCAAATACTTTGGCTACCTAATGAGAAGGAAGGACTCACTGGAGAAGAGCCTCATGCTGGGAAAGATGGAGGGCAGAAGAAGAACGGGATAATAGAGAATTAGGTGGATGGATGGAGTCACCGAAGCAGTAGGTGTGAGCTTAAATGGACTCCAGAGGATGGTAGAGGACAGGAAGGCCTGGAGGAATGTTGCCCATGGAGTCACGATGAGTCAGACACGACTTCGCAACTAACAACCAATCTCTCTCAGCATCACTCACCTCACAAGGTGGTGGTTTTTGTGGGGAAAAGGAGAGGAAGAAAGAGTATAACAGAATAACAGAATTGGAAGGCATTTTGGAGATCTCTTAGTTTTAGGTACTTTCAGTATGTTTCATCATTTTTGTCTTACATTTTTTTACTGGGCTGATTTCAAAATATGGTATTTTAAATATTTGTTTTATCAATGTAATTGGGTATTTTTCCTGTTAAGCCTTAAGCTACTTTAAGATACCCCAAACCATGGAAATAAAGAAATTGCCAGCTAGCATTCCAAACATTGATGATTGAAGAAGTACAAAAGGAAGCCCTAAGTGTTTCTATATGAATTACCAAAGGTAGAGAAGTGAAAAAGTTTGCAGATATGCATATTGGGCAAATTTTGGTCTATCTTTTGAAGTGGCACCAATGGTAACAGGCAAGTTTTAAAAATAAATTTCCCCTTTTACAATCATTTTCACATGGATTTTCCTTCTCAACCTATTTGCTTGCAAAACCCAACAGTCCAGTTTAGTACTGATATCCCCTAGAGATTATTCCCACCCAAACTGAGTTTTTTGGAAAATAATTATATTTTGCCATCTGCAGAGTAGATTTTGGAAACATGCCTGTAACGTGTTGTACTTTTCCAATATGAATACAGTCTGGTTTCTAGCTTGGTTAAGAAATACAAAACACGTGTACTAACTTGAGGGTAGTTTGATCAAACTTCCATAATTCATAATTGTTTATTCCACTAAATTCATGTGTGTTTCCAAATCAACAATTTTAAAAGGGTGGCCCTTTGAAAGGACCAAAATACTTTTGGATCTGGAATTTTCCTTTTTATTTTCAAAATGTATACAGTATATGATTGTCCATCTGAAACAAAAAAAACTCTGAATGATTGACAATACTGTGCAAAGCCAATATATAGCAAAGTGAACAGTATAATTAAAAACAAAACCAATAAATACAAGAGCCAAGGTATCTCACAAACAATTTACAACTCCAAACTCACACATATTGGGCAGTACTAGCTACCTGGCTATCAAGCCTCGAGTTTCATGACATTTCAGGTGTCCAGCAAGGTTGGGGTATCTGGATCTTGGAGAGGAGGCTCTTCCATAGGGTGACAAGGTATGTTTTTCTGAAGTCTGCATGATGACACTCTTTCACCCAGGGGCTTTGGAGCAGGCCCACCCAATATGATCTAGTGGGAGACAACTGGAGGCAAATGGTCCCATAAGTAACTGACCCAGTGCACAACATTAAGGATGATAATTAGCATCTTGAATTGTAGTTAGATATCTACTAAACGAAAGCACAGCTTATCCAGGAGTAGCATCATAGTGTTAGCAATAGTAATAACACTTAGACATACATACCACCGCATAGTGCTCTACAGCACTCTCTAAGCGGTTTACAGAGTCGGCATTCGCTGGGAGAGGGCTGCAGGGGGCTGTCTAGGCTGAAAATGGTCCAAAGGGGGGCTGCACGTACCGCCAACCCCCCCATTTTTGGTGGCAGAGTGCTATCAAAACAAACTAAAAACAAAAGGAGAAATTTTCCCCTTTTGCATTTGAGCACCCAAGAAGGGATAGGGAAGGAGAAAGGGAAAGGAGAAAGAAAAAGAAGGCAAGAGGGGAAGGAAGAAGAAATTAGAATGAAGAGGGGAAGGAAGAAGAAATTAGATGAAGAGGGGAAGGGAGAAGAAATTAGAATGAAGATGGGAAGGAAGAAGAAATTAGTGAAGAGGGGAAGGAAGAAGGAATTAGAATGAAGAGGGGAAGGGAGAAGAAATTAGTGAAGAGGGGAAGGAAGAAGGAATTAGAATGAAGAGGGGAAGGGAGAAGAAATTAGAATGAAGAGGGGAAGGGAGAAGAAATTAGAATGAAGAGAGGAAGGAAGAAGGAATTAGAATGAAGAGGGGAGGAAAAAGAAGAAAAGGAAGGAAGGGAAGGAAGGAAGAATATAATGTGAGGGAGGGTCTCAGGGAAGTCCTACTTTAGCACTTGGCCACCACAGGTGCCCCTGACACGAGTTCTGTGTCACGCCTACCATGGCCACGCCCCTGTGTTACGCCCCCCCCCGGCTACGCCTCCCAGCCCTCTGAGGTCAAACACAATCCTGATGCAGTCCTCAATGAAATTGAGTTTGACAGCCCTGTTATAGATGTATCATCTCTGTTACGTAAGCGTTGGGAGAGCGAGTACGTTCAGAGAAGCGTTATGAGAGTGTTGTTGGAGAACACACAAACCAGCATACAGTGACACTGCAGTTTAAGTAGGCTTCTACTTTCGTGGAAATAGAGGTATCAAAGTCCATCAAACAGTCCAAGTCATACATGGATAAGACAATCAGTCATCAATGTCTTTCAGTTAAGGGATAATCCAAATAGCATAATCAATAAACATACAAACAGTCCGGTACTCATAGTTTGCTAGCAGTTGCAAAACTTACAATAGCTCACGGCCCTTTCTAACAGCCAGCTTCCAAAACACTCAGATCAGATCAGCCCAGCATCTAACAAACAGAGAGCTAACAGTCATTCTGGCTCCCTCTTATGGCCGATTGAGGAAACAGCAACCAATCACATTTTACAATATGATTTAAAGAAACAGGTACAGCATTGCTATATGATTTATATATTGCCAACCCAACTGTTAGATTATATTCCTAACAATCTCCACAAACAAGGGGCTCAAAAACACAGAGATGCTCAGTTTTGAGTTGCAATCAGTTTATCCCTGTTTATGCCCTCACCGCTCCTAGGCATTGGGTCAGCACCCCGAAGCCATCAACTCACACAGTCTGGCATGGCCCAATTAAGGGACTTCTGCATCTCTTTTCTACTTCCTCTGGAACTCAAGTGGCATTAAAAGGAACAAGCTGCACCGCCCAAAATTGCATTCCATCTGGAAGGTTGCTGATCCATCTGCTTTGACATTCTGTACAGCCTCTTAAAGGAAACTCGGAGAGGCTGTTCTCCTGAATTGCTATTTTCAGTCTAACAAGTTCTTGATCGTAATGTTGGAGTGTTAACTGGAGATCATCCCTGAGATGTTTTTCACTGCTTTGTTGCACCTTCCTAGAAAGCTTTGGGGAATTGAAAAGTGAAAGTGCGTGCCTTAGTCGGCTTTGCATGCTAATTGAAGGTCCTTGTCTCCTGTTAAATTGTTTTTAGCTTGACGCTTGAGAGATCTGTCAGGAACAGCGCACTGAATACTGGTAAAGCATCACTGCCCGTGTTATCCCAGTCTCACGGAGAAACAAGACCTTCTCCTTGCTGTCTAGAGAAAAAGATTCTCATGGAGGCTAGTTGGCAGTTTAGCATTATGGAAAACTGGCAACACTACAGTTCTTGTTACAGAACCAGTTGCTTCTCCTGGCCTTCACTGCATGCCTGGCATGGATTAGACCAGGGATGTCAAACTCAAGGCCTGCAGCAGAGGTGGGTTGCTGTCGGCATTAATGCCGGTTTGGTGCGTGCAAAAACTTTGCCAAAATTTTGAACTCTGGGAGTTGAAGTCCACAAGTCTTAAAATTGCCAAGGTTGGAGACCGCCGTTCTAGTCCACTTGCTTGATGGAGAGTTCTGAAAACTCAAAAGTTTGCAGTAGTTTTGTACAACTTCAGGTGTCCTACAAGATACTATTCTCTATGTATTTAGGAGTTTAGGCTCATGGTCAACTCAGCTATGATTGCTTTAACAAGTCTTGGATTTTGAACTCTCTTCTTCCCCTTCCATTCTTTCTGCTTCGAAGGGTTGCGTGAGGTAAAAGATTCTTGGAGAGGTTCAACCTTTCTCTTGTTTTTCCTCAGAACAAATTGATGCTCTAGCTGACCAGCATATTGTCCATGTGGCCTGCGGTGAGTCTCATAATGTGGCTCTTAGTGACCAAGGCCAGCTTTTTTCCTGGGGCGCAGGAAGTGATGGCCAGTTGGGGCTTACAACGACGGAAGATGCTGTAACAATTCCAAGGTAAATATGAGAGATTATGCTTGTGGGACTTTTCCCATTCTTGTGGAAGATTGCAGATACATGCAAGTGATTTCAGGGAAATTTGTTTTTCCATAAAAAAATTGGAAAACAGTGGAAGGTTGTAGATATACTAACAGAGGGATAGAATCAAGATCACGTGTCAATATTCTTGGTAAAGCCACACTTGGAATACTGCATCTAGTTTTGGTCGCCACGATGTAAAAAAGATGTTGAGACTCTAGAAAGAGTGCAGAGAAGAGCAACAAAGATGATTAGGGGACTGGAGGCTAAAACATATGAAGAACGGTTGCAGGAACTGGATATGTCTAGTCTTATGAAAAGAAGGACTAGGGGAGACATGATAGCAGTGTTCCAATATCTCAGGGGCTGCCACAAAGAAGAGGGAGTCAAGCTATTCTCCATAGTACCTGAAGGCAGGACAGAAGCAATGGATGGAAACTAATTAAGGAGAGAACCAGCCTAGAACTAAGAAGAAATTTCCTGACAGTTAGAACAATTAATCAGTGGAACAACTTGCCTTCGGAAGTTGTGAATGCTCCAACACTGGAAGTTTTAAGGAAGAGATTGGATAACCATTTGTCTGAAACAGTATAGGGTTTCCTGCCTGCGCAGGGATTGGACTAGATGACTTCCAAGGTCCCTTCCAACTCTGTTATTCTGTTACATGCAAGTGATTTCATGGACATCTTGATTCATTTCATTTCCACTGTGATAGATACTTGGGGCTTCCAGTACATCATCCCACTTAATAAAAGTACTCATATTTTTCTTGCTTTAACATTCAAACCAATAATGTTTTAGGACTATGATAATATTGTCTAATCCAGTCTCACTGTGACAATCTCTTTAATAGAGATGATAATAATGAAGACTAGATAATTAATTACACCTCCACAACTTTGTTAAAGCGTGTAATTTCTTTTCTTTTCTTAGGCTAATAAAGAAGCTGAACCAAGAGACGATCCTGCAAGTCTCGTGTGGGAACTGGCATTGTCTCGCTCTAGCAGCTGGTATTTAGAATTTTTAACATTTAATAATTTAACTTTTCTGACTAGGGCTGCAACATTAAACTAACCCTCCAGTTAAACAATTTTCTGCTCAACGATAGCAACAGTTCTGGGAAAAGTTTCAAAAAGAGGATGATCCTCGCTTCTGTTTCTTGTCAACAGAAGAAGTTAATGTTTCTAAAAATGACAATTCTCTGTAATATCTGAAAGACACTACAGTAGTTTCAACAATAGAAGTTCTCAAACATATGCCTATTCGGCACACTATAAGTAGTTCTTAACATGCAACTGTAATGGAGCTCTAATGACTGGGGAATTCTGGGAGCTGAAGTCCACAATTCTTAAAGTTCCAAGGTTAGACACATTGTGGGCTGTATCCTGATGTATTGTGACATATCGGGATGTTTTTTGCCTTTCTGTAGCCTGCACAGGCCTTATTTGGTCCACAGATTGCCAGTTTGACAGGTCTGCACCAGACCAAACTGGCTCTCTTTAAATATCTCGAATATCTGAATATCTATATATCTATATATCTATATATCTATATATCTATATATCTATATATCTATATATCTATATATCTATATATCTATATATCTATATATCTATATATCTATATATCTATATATCTATATATCTATATATCTATATATCTATATATCTATATATCTATATCTATATCTATCTATCTATCTATCTATCTATCTATCTATCTATCTATCTATCTATCTATCTATCTATCTATCTATCTATCTATCTATCTATCTATCTATATGTTGCATTTGTGCTAATAAATAAAGGGAGACTAGTATAGATCTATTTCAAGCTATTTAGCTCTCATCAGCTAGCCATACCCTTACTGGGATTCGAACCTGGGCTGTATTACATATTAGGCAGCTGTATTAGCCACTAGGCCACAGGTGCTCCTCCTTTATCAGTTAACTATATATATATATATATATATATCGATATAAGATGGGTTTTAAATAAATAATGTTAGCTTTTCTCCATATGATTGCAATGCAGGTAGTCCTCGACATACGACCACAATTGAGCCCAACATTTTTGTTGTTAAGCGAAAAGTTCATTAAGTGAGTTTTGCCCCATTTTATGACCTTGCCACCATTTTTAAGTGAATCACTGCAGTTGGTAAGTTAGTAACACAGTTAAGTGATTCTGGCGTCCCCATTGATTTTACTTGTCAAGAGGTGATCACATGACCTTAGGACCAAGGGTGAAATCCTCCCGGTTAACCCTGGTTATGTAAACCGGTAGTAAAAAAAAAAAAGCTTCCCATGATCGCACGGCTCACAGCTGAGCCGCGCGATCATGGGAAGCTTCCCTTCCCCCCACTGCTTTTGAAAGCATTTTTTTCCTGCCGGTTCTGGCGAATAAGCAGGAAAAAAATGCTTTGAAAAGTGAAAAAAAAAGAACTTCCAAACATCGCGTGGATCACTCTGAGCTTTCCCTCCGCTTTTTAAAACATTCTTTTCCTGCTTTTTCGCCCAAACCGGCAGGAAAAAAATGCTTTTAAAAGTGAAAAAAAGTTGGCGGCGCCTACCCAGTCACATGACCAACCCCCCTCACCAAGCCATGCGCACAGAACCGATGGACCAAAAAAAAAAAAAATAGAATTCACCACTGCTTAGGACGTGGTCATAAGTATGAACCAGTTTGATTACATGATCATGGGAATGCTATAAAGGTTGCGAGGGTGAAAAAATCGTGTCACTTTTTTCACTGCCACTGTAACTTTAAATGGTCACTAAATGAACGGTTGTAAGTCGAGGACTACCAAGAGCCAAGGTGGCGCAGTGGTTAAATGCAGCACTGCAGGCTACTGCGAGATCAGCAGGTCAGCGGTTCAAATCTCACCGGCTCAGGGTTGACTCAGCCTTCCATCCTTCCGAGGTGGGTAAAATGAGGACCCAGATTGTTGGGGGCAATATGCTGACTCTCTGTAAACCGCTTAGAGAGGCCTGAAAGGCCTATGAAGCGGTATATAAGTCTACTGCTATTGCTATTGCTATTACCTGTATGCTGGGAGGTGAAAAGATTGTTTGTTTTCTGAGCTCTGGATCTTATTTCTCTCCCCCCCCCCCCGTCTCCCCCCAGATGGACAGTTTTTCGCATGGGGACAGAACAACCACGGACAACTTGGGCTCGGGAAAGAATTCCCCTCACAGGACACCCCGCAGCGTGTCAAATCGCTTGATGGGGTCCCTCTTTCTCAGGTGGCTGCAGGTGGAACACATAGCTTTGCTTTGTCCCTCTCCGGAGCTGTGTTTGGCTGGGGGAAAAACACCTCCGGACAGCTGGGTTTGAGTGACGAGAAAGGTAATTGTGACAAACATCCTTTAAAAGATGTCTTTTTTGCAGATGCTGCAGAAGCCTCCGACTCAATTCTTCCATGTTTTTTTTCCTCAGAGATTTCTTCATACTTCTTCTCTCCCTCAGCCCAAGCGTATCTCTGAACGGCTACAGAAATGGAAAGGAAAAGAGGGAGATACTTTTTTTTAAAAAAAAGTTTTATTTTTTCCCCCATATATCATATTTTTGGAGTATAAGACGCACTGAAGTATAAGACGCAGCAAGGTTTTTTTTTTTTTGTTAAAATGTTTTTATTTTCCATTTTTCATTTTCATACAGTCACATATATACTGTGCATAACCGGGGCCATACAACATTAAACAATAATCACAGCAATTCCTCTTGTCAACAATACCCCCACAAATATAAATAAAATGAAACTCAAACTCAAACTCAACTAGAAACCCAATATACCTCTTCCACTCTCCATACACCTCAGCAAGGTTTTGAAGAGGAAAATTTTTAAAAAAAAGTTTTTGCACTCTGCAAACCTCCCAAAAACGGCCCATTTTTTTTTCAAACAAAGTGCATGAATAGCCCTTAGGAGGCTTGTAGAGTGCTCCTGGAGGATGCCCCCCCCCCTCAAATGAGCAAAAAACAAATCATTTTTTGCAAAAACGGGCCTGTTTTTTGACAAAAAAAGGGGCATGGATAGCCTTTAGGAAGCTTTAGAGTGCTTCTGGAAGCTGGGGGTGGGAAACGGCCCCTTTTTTGCTCATTTCTGCCCTCCCTAGCCCCCAGGAGCTCTCTTAAGGCCTCCTACAGGCTCTGCACGGCCATTTTGGTGAAGGAGCGGAGTTTCGGGAGGCACAAAATGCTGTATTCAGTGTATAAGACGCACCCAGATTTTGCGTCTTATACTCCGAAAAATACGGTACATTCACAAATATACATTCTTGTAGATACTGTTAAAATTTGTCTATTGATTTCTAGCATTTATCACAATATGCTTAAGAATCTAAAAGACACACTTGGGATCACTTTCTTGCCACGCCGCATCTCCATCTTGTTTTGCAACAACCCTACTCCTTCCTTCTTCCTAAACTCCTTTCTCTACCTTCTTCTTTCCTCCACTCCTTCCTCTTTTCTTCTTCCCCTCCCTCTTTCCCACTCCACCTCTCTGCTTCTCCTTCCTACCCTCTCTCCTACTCCCTCCCTCTTTTACCTCCTCTTCCTTCCTCCTTCTGTTGTTGCCCTTGCTTATTTTCTTTCTCTGATGGATTTTCGGAGTGGCATTCCAGCGATCCCCGCTTAATATTTACATAAAAATAAATTTCTTCTTCCACATTTTATTTTGAGAGGGAGATTTTAAGGAGATGAAACTTTTTCCTTCTCCTTTCTGCCTAGTTCAGAAAACTTTTTCCTTCTCCTTTCTGCCTAGGTCAGATAATTAACATTTAGAAAACCATCTCTGTGTATGTAATCGGCCTGGTGGAATTGAGATGAGGCCCAACACAACTGTGCAGTTGGGCACGTATTTTTCTTTAGTGGAATGGCTTTAAAACATTGCCACTCTGCTTACCCAAAATCCTTTATGAAAAGCAAATTGTCAACATCCTGACTGACGAACCCAACTAAAGCAAGCACACTTGAAACCTGCCAATGTCTCAGTGCAAAACTTTATAGAGTACATCATTTTGGTACTATTGAAGGCAATATCAGCTCTATCTAATTCCCGCCCAAACACACATAGTTACCACATAGAATTCCCCCTCACCCCTTTTAGTGCAGGTCACATTGTCTAATTGAGTGTCACTGTATTGTTATGAGAAAGAGTCTTTGGTTTTGGCTGACACCTGCAGATGTGTCCTTGGGCCTCAGGGCTCTCCTCCTTGAAGACTGGAGCCTGCATTCCGTCTCACCTTTCCCTCCCTGCTAGTCCTTTGGCAAGCTGAGAAGCGATAATGGTTGCAACAACATAAGCACACTTCGATCTTGACACAAACTCAATCAAAATGCTTGCAGGGTAGAAGCCATTAGTTCTGCTTTTCCCCTGGGGAAGATCCCTTATGGAGGATTTTAAGTCTTTGAATTAAGAGCATTGTTTGTGGGCTTCCTTCTCTTGTTCATACAATTATCAATTATGAGTAGCTGCAACAGAGAGATTTGGCAAAAAGTCCTCCTTACGCAGAAAAAAAATTGCCTTTTTAAATACTGCAGCCATCAGATTCCAGAAGACCTTTTAACTAGAATTTAGTGGAGGCAACCTTAGTAGGTTTCCCCAATCTGATTACTCTACACATTGTCTTTAGCCCCTCAAATTTTCTAAGCACCATGGCCATCCTTGAGAATTCTAGTAACTGGTCTGCACATTTGAAGAACGATGCCCAGATCAAACATAATTTCTAGCGTTGGATTTTCTCTCTTACCAGAGGGAGCCCCCTTGTGGAGTACTGTAAATTCATTACCATGGCAACTCCACTATACTGTACAGTAGAAGCCATTTTACGGCAGTACAGTAGAAGCCATTTTAAGGCACAACGGGCTATATATTAACAAAACACCACCACCATCCCCGTGGGGTGTTAGGTGTCTTAGCCCCACAGTTTTTTTTTCTTCAGAGAGTTAAGTCATCTGTGCACCAAGTTTGGTTGAAATTGCTTGAGGCGTTCCAGAGTTATTCTGGAACACACACACAACCATTTTTATAGAGAGGGATTTTTGAGAAGAGTATCTAGAGCAGATAGTTGATAGTTTATTTTACTCGATTATTTCTGAGGCAGCCTGTTTCATTTTTGTAAGCAGTATTATTGATATTCTCTAATGCAGATCGGGATTCTCCTTGCCATGTGAAACTTTTAAGGACTCAAAAAGTTGTCTACATCAGCTGTGGAAATGACCATACTGCTGTTTTGACAAAGGTAGGAGAACATCTTTTAAATGCTGGCTACGTGTCTAAGGCAGGACTATAATTGATCATAAATTGGCTGATACTTGAGGGCTGGAAGGACATTCTTTCTCCACCCAATAAAAGTAGTATTGCTATTGATGTGTGCTAGCACCTTAGCGTATACAAGCAAATTGATCCAAAAAGAATCCAATAGAAGCAAGTATTAACAATGAATATTGCAGTTTAGTTGAAAACGTTTTGAAATGAAAGGCCCTTCATAAAGAGCATTTTTGAAGCTCAGGAGTATGCATTTCAAATATCTTTCAAAAGAGGAGTAGGTCCCAAAGAATAGGACTGAAATGGAGAGTAGTGTTTCTAATGTAAGGAAAAACTTAATTGCACATACCATCCCAGGAGCATAAATAATAATCACGTTATTCAAATAATATGTGTATGTGTACCACTGGGAAGTTCATCACTAGCAATTTAAACTGGTAATATTCCTGATGATGCAGCTAGGAGTCTAAACAATTTTTTCCATAGTTCAATAATTGGATGATCTCAGGTAATGATCTCAGTTAACTCCAGAGGATCAATGTCATTGTCCAGAGAATCATTGGTTGCCCTCTCCCCTCCTTGGAAGAGCTTTATAGCTCCCGATGCCTTAAGAAAGTTCAAAACATTCTTAAAGATCCATTTAATTCTGGATACCATTTTTTTGAACTATTACCATCTTTCAGACGGTACAGGATAATAAAAACAAGGACAAATAGGCTGAAAAACAGCTTCTATCCCAGGGCACTATCTGTCTTGAATATAGTGCAATATTAATGCAGTATCGCTGGTTTTGAATTCAGTTGTATAGAACGTGAAGATGTGTGTTTTTGTTTTATTTGTATAGTTTTCTTATGTATGATGTACACTGAAGATGGCATTTAATTTATTTGTAAGAGATGCAGTGACAATAAAGTAAACTAATTAACTAACTAATCCTGTTTGGAGAATATTTAGGCATTTGCACCAGTGGTGGGATTCAAATTTTTTACTACCGGTTCTGTGGGCATGGTTTGGTGGGCGTGGCATGGCTTGGTGGGCATGGCTTGGTGGGCATGGCAGGGGAAGATTACTGCTAAATCCCCATTTCCTCCTGATCAGCTGGGACTCGGAAGGCACAGAATAGATGGGGCCAGTCAGAGGTGGTATTTACCCATTCTCTGAACTATTCAAAATTTCTGCTACCGGCTCTCCAGAACTGGTCAGAACCTGCTGAATACCACCTCTGATTTGCACTGTTTTATTCATTTATAGTATACAACTATACAATAGCAATAGCAGTAGACTTATATACCGCTTCATAGGCCTTCCAGGCCTCTCTAAGCGGTTTACAGAGAGTCAGCATATTGCCCCCAACAATCTGGGTCCTCATTTTACCCACCTCGGAAGGATGGAAGGCTGAGTCAACCCTGAGCCGGTGAGATTTGAACCGCTGA
The DNA here is from genome assembly GCF_051295495.1 of Thamnophis sirtalis. Classification (NCBI taxonomy): domain Eukaryota; kingdom Metazoa; phylum Chordata; class Lepidosauria; order Squamata; family Natricidae; genus Thamnophis; species Thamnophis sirtalis. The sequence goes on from NW_028261390.1 coordinate 12,744,357, forward strand.
CCTGCTGATCTAGCAGTAGCCTGCAGTGCTGCATTTAACCACTGTGCCACCTTGGCTCTCAAACAAACCAAGTATACAAACAATTTGTATAAAATTTTATGCATATATTTTAGTGCTCCTCCATTATTTAGTACATCAGAGAGGTGGTGTTTTTGCACATAAGAAATGTAGGCTTAGTTCTTTGTTTAGTGCTTAAGAAATGTGTCTTCTTCCCCCCCCCCCCCATTTCTTCCTCTTGCATACTATAGCCAATTAAAAATTACCCCCAAAAGTTTGTATTCAAAATTGTTGGGGTTTCTATCGGAACTGTTTGGATTAAGGGCTTTGAAGAAGGAACTTGTTTGGGGTAAAAGGATGCTTTACTCTTAAGTGAACACGTTCTTGTGGTCTTTGTGGCAGAGTGGAGGAGTGTTTACATTTGGTGCAGGATCATGTGGGCAACTTGGTCATGATTCATTGAACAATGAAGTCAACCCTAGAAGAGTTTTGGAACTGATGGGCAGTGAAGTCTCCCAGATCGCTTGTGGTAGGTGAGTGGCCTTTTGGGCAAATCTTTCACAAGGCCAAAGATTGCCAGCCTTGCTTAAGCCAATGGAAAATAAAATTCGTGATCTCTTCTTTAGCGATGCCACTTAAAAATTTGGGAGCGGGATGATGCATTTTGAATTGCCCAGCCTGGTCCACCGTTTTTCCTGAAGAATGTTATTGCAGGAGGTGTTTTATTTGCCCGTTTCAAGGTCTCATTGTTTAGCTAGAAAAGTCATCAATATTGTATTTGCTCTGAGCTGGTCATGATAGTAGCAGAAGGACAGACTGGAGCAAGGATGGGAGTAGGGAATCTGCTTTTTTCTATCCTGCAAGAGTAACTAGCAGTAGCAATAGCATTCAGACTTATAGCATCATCATCATCTCCATTTAACGACCCCATAATCCCTTGCGGGGTGGAGTCTGGGCAACTGCATGGAGTTAGCAGAGTATTTTAATGGCCAGATGCCCTTCCTATCCCCAATGCAGAGTTTTGTTCAGCAGATATATTCTCAGTGGGCCCAGAGAGAGAAATATCTATCTCTACCTAGGATTGAACTCACAGCCTCCTGATTGTGAGGCGAGACCTCCACCTCTAGACCATAGCACCACTCCAGCATTCAGACTTATATACCATCCCTCCCCAATGCTTTAGAGTACTCTCTGGCTGGTTTATAAAGTACGCATCTTGCCCCCATTTTATTGACCTTGGAAGGATGGAAGACTCGAGCCCCATCAGGATCGAACTCTAGGTTGTGGGCAGAGTTGCCTGCAATATTTCAGTTCACCACTGCACTATCAAATAGATGAGGGGTGTCAAACTGGTGGATGTGTCACGTGCAGGCCGCGCCCACTCCAGCTCCGTGAAGGGGAAAAAACCATCGCCAAATGTCATGTGACGGCACCGTGACACGGCGAGTTTGACACCCGTGAAATAGATGAATGGTCAGGGAGGAGGAAAAAATTGTCCTCTTTCATGTTCAGCTTTGCACTGAATAGAATTGGTTGTTGGAGAAGGCTGCTTTACAAACGTTTTGGTTATTTTGATATTTTCAGACAGCACACTCTAGCCTTTGTGCCTTCTTCAGGAATGATGTATGCATTTGGCTGTGGAACTAAAGGCCAGCTGGGAACTGGAGGCATCTGCAGTCTCAAATGTCCTTCCCCAGTCAAAGGCCACTGGGCAGCTTATGATGAGCAGATCTCTGGGAGAACAGGTAAGTGGCTAGAATTGTATTGGTATATTTAGCATATAGAAGGGACGCGGTGGCTCAGTGGCAAAGACACTGAGCTTGTCGATCAGAAAGGTCGGCAATTTGGCAGGTCGAATCCCTAGCGCCGCGTAACGGTGTGAGCTCCCTTTAGTTGTCCCAGCTTCTGCCAACCTAGCAGTTTTGATCCAATGAGATTGCAGCATGCCAGGGAGGGTCTCTATCGCAAGTTGTACAATAGGAGAAGATGCAGTGGCTCAGTGGCTAAGACGCTGATCTTGTCAATCAGAAAGGTTAGCAGTTTGAACCCCTAGCGCCACATAACAAGAGTGAGCTCCCGTTACTTGTCCCAGCTTCTGCCAACCTAGCAATTCGAAAGCACGTAAAAAATGCAAGTAGAAAAATAGGAATCACCTTTGGTGGGAAGGTAACAGTGTTCCGTGCGCCTTCGGCGTTTAGTCATGCCCGCCACATGACCACAGAGATGTCTTCGGACAGCGCTGGCTCTTCGGCTTTGAAATGGAAATGAGCACCGCCCTCTAGAGTCAGGAACGACTAGCACAGATGTGCGAAGGGAACCTTTACCTTTTTATTTAGCATATGGCGTAGTTACAGTAGCCAGAACACTACAGGTAGTCCTTGACTTACAACAGTTCATTTAGTGACCGTTCAAAGTTACAACCACACTTTAAAAAGGACCATTTTTCACACTTAGGACCTTTAAAACATTCCCCTGGTTGCATGATCAACAATTCAGATGCTTGGCAACTGGTTCATATTTATGACGGTTGCAGTGTCCTGGCGTCACGTGATCAGCTTTTGTGATCTTCTGACACTCAACGTCAACAGGCAAGCCAGATTCACTTAACAACCATGTTACTAATTTAGCAACTGCAGTGATTCACTTAACAACTGTGGCAAGAAAAGCCATAAAATTAGGCAAAACTCACTTAACAAATGCTTCACCGAGCAACATAAATTTTGGGCTCAATCGTGGTTGTAACTCGAGGACTGCCTGTACCATGCTAATGTAGAGTAGTGGTTTGGCTGCCTGTTTAGCAGCTCTGATGCACCACAGGAGGGGGAGCTGGTTTCGCACCAGAAAGAAAGATGAGCAGCTTTCCCTGCAGGGTCCTTGAAGGCTCCTGTTCTCCCCCGGAGCTTCCGCGTAAACGGTCTCACAACCAGGAAGATTCAGAGTCAGCGGGATTCTGCCGCCTAAAGCTCTGTCTCGTCTCCCCACCAGGGGTGGGTTGCTGCTGGTATTACTGCCGGTTAGGCACACAAAACATTTTCGCAGTTCCAGCGACCCAGGCCGCCAAGTTACTACCTATTTGGCCGAACTGGTCCGAACCCATAGGAACCCACCTCTGCTCCCCACCAAAGTGGTACCTATTTATCTACTCGCATAGAACATGCTTTCAAGCTGCTGCGTGGGCAGAAGCTGAGGTGAGTGGTGGGAGCTCCCCCTGTCACATGGCGCTCGGGTCTTGAACCGCCGGAGCAGAGACCATCTCCAATGTCAATAAGCCTCTGCCCCATCACGCCTCTTGTGACTAGAAGAGAGCAGGATGTATAGCTTCCCAGCTTATAGATCCCAACTCTTCAAGCTATATGAATTTTGGTTTCCAAAAGAAAGACAAAGGGAACGTTTATGATGTCTGAAGGTTTTAACTAATCTTTGTCAATCTTCTTCAACAGATGCCTGCCCGTATTATATTGTTAAACATATATTCTCTGGAGGAGACCAGTCATTTGTAATTTGCTCAGAAAAAGAGGTAACGTAAAGCTTTATGGATTTCCATTCCATCTTTTATAGTTACAGGAAGGGAACTTTTGAATTGTGCTTAGAGGCCATGCGCCCTTTCCAGTGTGGGCTGAAGCTCGTGCGACCCCTGCCCTGTTTTTTGTATGAAGAGCCCCCGCCCCTCCCCTGAATTTATGCTGCTCTAGTTTTGGACGCCTCAGTGGCTAAGACGTTGAGCTTGTCGATCAGAAAGGTTGGCAGTTCAGCGGTTCAAATCCCTAGTGCCGCGTAACGGAGTGAGCTCCCGTTACTTGTCCCAGCTTCTGCCAACCTAGCAGTTCGAAAGCTCGTAAAAATGCAAGTAGAAAAATAGGAACCACCTTTGGTGGGAAGATAACAGCGTTCTGTGCGCCTTCAGCATTTAGTCATGCCGGCCACATGACCACAGAGACGTCTTTGGACAGCGCTGGCTCTTCGGCTTTGAAATGGAGATGAGCACTACCCCCTAGAGTCAGGAACAACTAGCACATATGTGCGAAGGGAACCTTTACCTTTACTAGTTTTGGACAAAATAAATAAACTAAATGGGTCTACTTCTAATAGGTTTAAATAATTCCCAATCTTCAAAGAAGAGGCAGCAAAGTATATTGCAGCCTCCTCTTCCTATTTACCAAATTACATTCTTTCTGCAACTTTCAGCTGCAAAAAAATAAAATAAAACTGACAAAAGTTTTGTTTCTTGCCATAAAACCAAGATCCACAAAGAGCAGAGAATTATCAGGCTTGAATCTTTAGTCCCAAATGTAATGAAAGAAATAAGGCAGTTATTTTTCTCAACCTTGGCAACTCTTAAGATCTGTGGACTTCAATACTGCTGACTGAGGAATTGAAGTCCCACAAGTGGCCAAAATTGAGAAACCCCCGGAGTAAGGAATGGACAGATGCATGAAATGAAATGGGAAGGATCCACAGAAAAGGAAGTTTGGGGTAAGGGTATGTAATCTAGATTGTCCAGGATTATAAACTGCATGTTTCCTTGGAGGAGGGGAAAGGTGTGAAAGAGAGCAATCCAGGCCAAATCCCGCCCTACCGCCACCCTTGAAAGTTACTCTCAACCAGGGGTGGGCTTCCAAAATTGCAGCAACAGGTTTGCTGCTCCGTTGCTGGGTGGGCGTGGCCTAGTCGGTCTCTTGCACCATGGGGGTTGTCCTTCTCAGGCTCTGGAGGGTTTTCTCAAGCCTCCTGGAAGGCGAAAACTGCTTCTCTGGAGGCCGGAAACAGTCCCCAGACTTCCGGGACCTTCAGTAGGCCCGTTTCCCCCCCCTCCCCGAGCCTCCGCGTGGGCCCTGCACTTACCTGGCATGATGAACGGGCCACGTGAAGATTCCTGGGGCGGGAGGGGCAGGAAGGGCAAGGTGCTGTGGGCGTGGCCAGCCAAAAGTGGCATTTGGGGGTTCGCCAAACTGGGCAGAATCCTAGTTAGAGGATCCCCCGAACCTGTGCGAACTGCCAGCAGCCCCCCCCCCTGCTCTCAACGTCTCTGGTGCTCCTCCCGTTCACAGTCAAACCCTCTTTTGAAATCTGCACCTTCTTACAGAATTCTCTACCAGCTGATGATTTCCGGACCATAAATCACAGTGACCACACCTGTTTGATTAATGACAACACAATAGACATGTGGAGGCAAAAGCTTTCTGAAAGAAATAACTCTAATTCAGTGAAGTAGGTTCACTTCCGTTCGATTTGTAAAGAATTATTGTGATGGTGGGAAAAGATGTGATTTCTGGCTTTCTTAGTGATATCTTCTTGGTTGGTTTGTTGAATCAATCCACGGGCATCAAACTCGGTCACGCCACGTGATGGATCGTGATACTTTTTGCCTTTGCAGAGCCGGGGTGGGCGTGGCCTGTGTGTGACGCATCGGGCCTACGGGCCACCAGTTGGACAGGCCTGATCTAGTCCAACTCATTATCCCAAATGATAATCAGTTTCATAAATTACGGATTTGTGGTTTAGCAGCTCTTTTGACCTCATGGAATGCCATGCCCAGCCTGGTACTTTAAACCACGATACCAAACCGGGTCTCTTACATCATCATCTTCATTTAACGACCCCCATAATCCCTTGCAGGGTGGAATCCGAGCAACTGAATGGAGCTAGTTTAATGGCCGGATACCCTTCCTATCCCCAATGAGGAGTTTTGTTCAGCAGATATATTTCCAGTGTGCCCAGAGAGAGAAATATTTGATTCTACCTAGGATCGAACTCACAGCCTCTTGATTGTGAGGTGAGAGCGCCACCTCTAGGCCACTGCACCACTCCAGCATTCAGACTTACAGTATATGCCCCCCCCCTCAATGCTTTACAGCACTCTCTGGCTGGTTTATAATGTTTGCATATTGCCCCCAACAATCTGGGACCCCATTTTACTGACCTTGGAAGGATGGAAGACTCGAGCCCCATCAGGATTGAACTCTAGGCTGTGGGCAGAGTTTGCCTGCAATACTGCAGTTCACCACTGCACTACCAAATAGATCAGGGATGTCAAACTGGTGGCCCGTGAGCCGGGTGCATCCAGGATCCACCTCTAGACCACCGCACCACCCCAATATTTAACTTATACATAATGGTATAATTTAGAAGAATGGTGTCAAGCTGTTCTAGAGAATCTTTAACATGTTTTAATGGCATGGTATAAATATTATTATTTTTGAGCCAAAGGTTTATTCATCAGATTTTTAGCCCACATATTTTCAATCACATCAAATTCTTCTCTGCTGAACTAAAGAACCCATTTGGCATTTCTACATGAGTTCTGTGTGGTATATTTTAAGTCGGTGTGTTAAGAGCAAAGGCACTTGAATAGATTAGAGAGAATAAGGGTGAATAACAATTAGGCTCAGTTGCTACATTAATCCATAATCTGATTTGATTAGTTTTGGTTATCGTGTCATATGAACTCAGTTAAAGTTTGGGAATAGCGTTTTATAGCATGTTATGTAAACACAGCCAATGTCAGCTCAGTCAAGTAACCATGGATGAGCAAATCAAGGCAGTTATACGAATAATTATATGTGATTCCTAAGCAAAGTAGGTTTTAATCACTTTCTTTGTCTTTTGCTTACTTGCGTTTTCGCTGTCCTAAGCAGTGAGGTTGCACAGATCTTATCTTCACCAGCTTGCTGGAATGGAAGCTTCCTTGAAAAGAAGTAAGTAGCTGAAAATGGGGGGAAAAAAACATTTGGCTAAGTTCAGTTTTTGAAATGTTCAGTCAATATAAATCACTAAAATCGGATCACTGATAATTGAATGGATTTGATTCAGGGAAGAGAGATATTGGTTCTGTAGCTTCCTCTTTTATAGTATTTTATTTTATTTCTCTGCATTTTTTTAGTTTATACTGATTTTTACTGTTGTGATTATAAGTAGTCCTCGTGACGTACGGCCACAATGAATGAACCAAAATGTCTGTTGTTAAGTGAGACATTTGCTCAGTGGGTTTTGCCCCATTTTGCGACCTTTCTTGCCACAGTTGTTCAGTGAATCACTCAAGTTGATAAGCTAGTACCTTGGTTGTTAAGTGAATCTGGCTTCCCCACTGACTTTGCTTGTCAGAAGATCACAAAAGGTGACTCAGGACACTGAAAGCATCACAAATAGGAATCAATTGCCAAGTGTCTGAATTATGATCACATGACGATGGAATGCTCAGATGGTGCAGAAGTCATAACTGCGAAAAATGGTCATGAATCTCTCTTTTCAGTGTCATTTTAACTTTGAACCACTGATAGGTTGCAGGCAGTATGCTTCAGTATGGGCGTACCGGTGCCTGTCGGGTGCACCGAGTACCGTTCGGTATGGTACTCCGGAGGACACACTTGCCCGCCCGAGCTCCTTACCTGTATTTGAGCTCTTCGGCGCTTACGCACATGGAGCGTACGGCGCCTACATGATGCTCCGCCGAGCAGCTGGAGCGTCGTGGAGGTAAGGACACATACGCAAGCTGCGCGCGTGCATGTGGGGGATCCCGGGCCCTGTTGCACCTACCAGTTGCAACAGGATCCGGAACCCACCACTGCTTTGAACAGTCACTAAATGAGGTGTTGTAAATTGAGGACTACCTGTTCAGCACAGGTAGTCCTCAACTTACAACCATTAATTAAGTGAACATCCAAAGTTACAATGGCACTGAAAAAAGTAACTTATAACAGTTTTTCACATTTATGACCGTTACAGCATCCCCATGGTCACATGATCAAAATTAACATGCCAGCAACTGGTTCGTATTATGACAGTTTCAGTTGTCATGTCCCGGGGTCATGTGATCATTTTTGCAGCCTTCTGACAAGCAAAGTCAATGGGGAAGTCAGATTCACTTAACAACTGGCTTACTAATCAGCTTCAGGGATTCACTTAATAACTGTGGCAGGAAAGGTCACAAAATGGGGCAAAACTCACTCAACAGCTGTCTCACTTAGCAATGGAAATTTTGGGCCCCATTGTGGTCTTAAGTCGAGGACTACTTGTAATTACAACAGTAAAAATCACTATACACTTAAAAAATGTAGAAAAATAAAATGAAAAAATAGAAAGAGCAGAAAAGAAAAGAAATACAAGGAGAAAAGAAAAGCAAAAAGACATAGAAATGACTTCTCACTTTCACAAATATAATTTTTTTAGTAACTTATAAGCTTTTCTTAAAATACTGCTCTTCTTCCCATATTCCATTTTTTATTTGTAAAGAAATCAACAAAAAATATTGTCATTTCAGTCCTGGTGTCAGGAGATACTGATGAAGTGTTACAGAGATCACACATCAATATTAACCCTGATCAAATGAAGCTATTTTATATCCCTTCCTTTTACTTCTAACAATCTTAATCTTCAATCCATTCAAATCATGTTGTAGAACTTGTCTTTTTTTCATTTTCTCCATTATCCTTTCTCTTGAGATTCTTCAAAATGTTACCAAGTTTCTTTTGTAAATCCAATATAGGGAAATTATTCAGGTCGCTCTCTTGATTTATTGTTGGCACGTTCCCTTTAATTATTAAGCCAGTTTCTTTTTTATACCTAGTGTAACATCTTTTTCCATGTCATTCTTGTAGGCTTTCATTTGTAAATCCATTTTCAACTCAGTCTTTATTAGGGAGAAGATGATCCTACATCATAATATATTTTAGACACAAACTTTCCATAGAGACAGATGTCTCTGTGGACGGTATTAAAAATATCCTCTGAGTCTGTTGTTCAGAAATATTCTTCAGTATATCCAATGTTAGACTATAGCATCCTGATAGAAGGAGGAGGCAGGGTTTTTTAAAAATGGGGAAAAAATGTTGCATCTCATGGAGTTACCGTTCTTCATATCTTATGGGGAAAAGCAAAAGATTCCTGTGATAACTTAACCATATTTTTTGCACTATAAGATGCTCCAGAGCATAAGACACATTTTAGCTTTAGAGGAGAAAATCAAGAAAAAAAATCTGCCTCTGCCTTCCAGCATCCATTTGATATTCATCTGTTTACAGCAAACAGCAAACAGCCTGGTGAGCTTCAGCACATTATCGCAGCCCCAGCACGTGGCTCATCAGGGCTTTGCTCCGTTGTGCCCACCACCGGTCAACTGAGCTGAGCTGCCACCGCCGCCAGGAAACACCGGAGGTTTCGCTGCCGAGCAGCTGATTGGCAGTTGGATCAGCCTCCCGGAATACCGCTGATCAGCTGTTGTAGGCAGCTGGGATCGCCACTGCCTATCACTGCCATTTGCCGCCGATTGGTGCTGTCGCTGTTTGCTGCTGCTGCCGATTGCCATACAACGGCGATGAACAGTGGCGGTGGTAAGCAGCAGTGGCAATCCCCGCCATCTAGACCAGCTGATCTGCGGTATTCTGGGAGGCCGATCCAACAGCCAATCAGCTGCTCGGCAGTGAAGGCTCAAGTGTTGCTCTCTCTTCCTGCTCCCCACCACAATACTTGTTCTATAAGATGCACACACATTTTCACCCACTTTTGGGGGAAGAAAGTTGCATTTTATAGTGCGAAAAATACTGTATATCTAATATATGGGTATAGGGGATGGGGCAGTGAGTCAGATTTTGGCTGAATTGCCATGTTGCCAGAGGTCTATATAGCCAGACTGGTTGACACAGACTTCCTGCTTATTTCTCTTGTCTTGTGTTGTTATGGCAATAGTACTTATGTCTCCGAAGCTATGTTTAGCTCTTTGTATCTGCATGCTTTATCAGGGAATTGGTAAAAATATATGATTAAATGGAGCCTCCTCTTCTGTCAAGAGAACATCGGCTGTAGTTGCAGCTCCTAATAGCTGACTCAGTGATTTACTTGCAAGCTCACCAGCTCACATGAGGTTGGTATTTGGTACTGCAAATTCTCTTTCACTGCAAAATGTTGTAGACACTAATTTGTGGAGACCTCTAATACAGCCCATCAGGTATATACAGTTCAGTTACATGATTTGTAACATTGCAGTTTCTTTTGCTGGTCTCCTCATACAGTATTTGATATGAAGGTGTCGTTCGGTATTACAATTTGTTCCATAAAGAGACCTATCCAAACTTCTTAACTGGATCAATTATTGATCCTTTTATTCCATTTGTTGGCACAATTTGCTCTGGGCCAAGAGCTGCATTTTGCTTTTAGTTGGTATGATGGTGTTTCTGCCTTCAAAATTGAGCAGATCTAAAGGAAAGGGGGGGGGGACCCTAAATTTGAAAAAAATATAAAGCTATATCTCCTCATTAAGGAAGGGTGAACTATTTTCAATTCAAACTTCTTTGAATCCATTGACTATTCAATGTATGGAAAAGATACTCTGAATTCAAAATAGTTTGAGTTGAACTTTATACATTTGAAAACCGTTGTAGCCGACTGGATTCTAATTGGTATTTAGGAATACAGAATAATCCTGAGAAAAATGAAAATGCCTTAATATTAGGTTGCTGATCAGAAACTTTTTACTACTTTGGATAAGGTTCTGCTCCTGTAAATGATATCTGTATGAGAAGTTTAAGTTGTATATACTTAAGAGCCGAGGTGGCGCAGTGGTTAGAGTGCAGCACTGCAGGCTACTTCTGCTGACTTCCGGCTGCCAGCAATTTGGCAGTTCAAATCTCACCAGCTCAAGGTTGACTCAGCCTTCCATCCTTCTGAGGTCGGTAAAATGAGGACCCAGATTGTTGGGGCAATACACTGGCTCTGTAAACCGCTTAGAGAGGGCTGTAAAAACACTATGAAGTGGTATATAAGTCTAAGTGCTATTGCTATAGGTTGCAGGTTGCTATTTTTACATCCAGTGCATTGCATGATTAAATTCTCTGCTCCAACACCCCATCCCCAAATGATATAAATCTGCTTGTATTCTTTTCTAGAATAGATGAACATTTTAAAACGAGTCCCAAAACTCCAGGGATTGACTTGAGTTGCACCAGAGTGATGTTTAATAAGCTAATGGCATCTCAGCATTCTACATTGCGTGATCAGGTACTGAAATGTAGTAAAAGTATTAAGCCGAGGGTTTGCTTCCTTCTGGGAATACTTAAGGCGAAAGCTCAAGATTAAACTCTTTTTCTCAACTTGCTGCCTGGTAGATTGTGGGAATGTCCGGGGGGACATTAGGTTGAAAAAGCTTGAACAGAAACTTCAAAGAATCGATTCATTAGTGCGTATTAAACTGTTGGGATTAATTCTGACATAATCATATCGGTTGTTTCCCCTTGATAAGTAAAAACAGAATTATGCATTTTACCTCTTACGCATATCTGGGTACTCATCCCATTGTTTTTCCCCCATGGTTTTAAAATTTGAAACTAATCTCAAATTTGAAATTAACTAATCAAGGAAAGAACCAGTCTAGAACTAAAGAGACATTTCCTGACAGTGAGAACAATTCATCAGTGGGACTACTTGCCTCTGAAATTGTGGGTGCTTAAAGATTGGAGAGTTTTAAGAAGGGATTGGACAATCATTTGTCTGGTATGATACAGGGTTTTCTGCGTGAGCAGGGGGTTGTACTAGAAGACCTTCCAACTCTGTTCTACTCTACTCTACTCTACTCTACTCTACTCTACTCTACTCTACTCTACTCTACTCTCTGTACGATTCTTAAAAAAAACTTTAGAAAACTAGGTTCACTTAACAACCTTGTTTCTAATCTAAGAACTTTGGTGGTTCACTTAACAAATATGTTGAGAAAAGTCATAAAATGCGGCAAAATTCACTGAACAAATGTGTCACGTAGCAACATACATTTTGGGCTCAATTGTGATTGTGCGTTGGGGACTACCTGTACCTCTCACTGCCTCGTCTTTATGGACAGGGTTGTAGAACAATTGAGGTGTCTCATGCCTTCACAGAATTCAAAGAACCAAGTAAATAACTTACCTGTTTCAGTTTTTTGGGGTTGAATTCCTGCTACCAGAATTAAGCTATATTAAGTCTTAGAAACTATACAAGCATAATAGAAGAGCCATGAGCCGCAGTGCCACAGTGGTTAGAGTGCAGTACTGCAGGCTACTTCTGCTGTCTGCCGGCTAACTGCAGTTTGGCAGTTCAAATCTCACCAGGCTCAAGGTTGACTCAGCCTTCTATCCTTCCGAGATGGGTAAAATGAGGACCCGGATTGATGGGGGGCAATATACTACTCTGTAAACTGCTTAGAGAGGGCTGTAAAGCACTGTGAAGCGGTATATAAGTCTAAGTGGCATTGCTAGTAATAAGGGCTATAATCCAGGCCTAATTTTCTGTCTTCTTTTTTCCAGATCTTGAAGAGCTTTGAAAGCTACTTGATCCCCCAGCTGCCTAGCTCTCCACCAGATGTTGAAGCCATGAGGATCTATCTAATTCTTCCAGAATTCCCTCTCTTTCAAGACTCAAAATATTACGTAACCTTAACGCTTCCTTTGGCAACGGCCATACAGCGCCTGGAGAAAAATCCCAGTAAAGTTTTAGGTAGAAGATGCGCACCTCTTTTTCTGGGAGCGGGCTGCCTTACACTGATTTGAGGACCAAATAAGTCACAAAACAGGTTTTATATATCAGCCCTGTGAAATGCCAGGAAACACTACCACTTATTCTTCAGCCCAGTTAAGTCTTCTAAAGTGCTTTCTCTTAACATCTATGGCTATAGCCCTTTCTTGAGGAGAAAACTTCCTCGTAGAAACCACGTTGTAATATTGTGGTCTTAATAGCAATAGCAATAGCAGTTAGACTTATATACCGCTTCATAGGGCTTTCAGCCCTCTCTAAGCGGTTTACAGAGTCAGCATATCGCCCCCACAGTCTGGGTCCTCATTTTACCCACCTCGGAAGGATGGAAGGCTGAGTCAACCTTGAGCCGGTGAGATTTGAACCGCTGAACTGCAGCTAACAGTCAGCTGAAGTGGCTGCAGTACTGCACTCTAACCACTGTGCCACCTCGGCTCGTCTTCCTTGGTTGTGGACATCATCAGTGGTGCTTTTAGGACATCTTCCACTTCACCTGTCCTGATCATCACCTTACTTGCGTGTGCATCAACCAACACATTTTTCCAGGGGGAGGAGGACAAAAAGGGCTATGTTAAGGGGTCAAAGATGAGTAAAGGAGACAAAATTGAGGGATCCAGTGGTAGACAATTCACAATATTCCCCTTCTCCAGCTATAAGTTCCTTTTTAGATGGCACTTCCAAATTGCATTTTTTTTTTGCATTTTATCTTGCATTTTTATCATCATTTAGAACCCAAAGGTGCTTTTTCAGGAGGTAACTGGATCTTCTTGTTTTATCTTTGGAGACTTTTTGCTTCTCATCCAAGAAGCTTCTTCAGCTCTGACTGAATGGTGGGGAATGGAAGGATTTACATTCCTTGCAGACAGTTGGTCATTTTTGAGGGTCGGTGAAGCACTTGGATATTTATCTGTGTCCTCAGGGTCACCTGAGTAGTGCTAATGGCTCCTGTAGTCTGCAATTTTTTTCTGGAAATCCATTCAAGCTCCCACACCATTGTTGAAGGGTGTTCATCCCAAATTGCATAGCTATCTAAAGCCTTCCATTCCCCACCATCCTGTCAGAGTGGAAGAAGCTTCTTGGATGAGAAGCGAAAGATCTTCAAAGAGTTATCTTCAAAAAACAAGAAAGCCCAGTTGCTTCCTAAAAAAGCACCTTTGGGACAACCATGACCTGGATAACAGCATCACTTGAGACATCATTTAGAACAGTGTTTCTCAACCGTGGCAACTTGAAGATGTCTGGACCTTAACTCCCAGAATTCCCCAGCCAGCATTTGCTGGCTGGGGAATTCTGGGAGTTGAAGTCCAGACATCTTCAAGTTGCCAAGGTTGAAAAACACTGATTTAGGACCTTAACTGATGCTTTAACCTCACAATAATAAGGCGTGCAAATAGTCTCATCCAGTGCCCTTCAAATCTCTTCCAGATTACCATTCCCTCAGCTTTGTTTCGTAAAACAAATATAAAAGAGGAGTTTTGTTGTTGAATGTTGAATCAAGAAGCTAAACAGAAGGCACCAAATGATTTCACCAAATCACCAAATGATTTCCAAAACAGTGAAGTGCCAAATTTCACTGACCCTTTTAAGAAATGTTAATGTCCCCTTTGCAATATGGTGCGTTGCTGTTAGCCTGATTAATACCTGGGTGAAGAATGCTTTTCAATGCATCCTATAGGACTATTTTTTAATATGTAGGAAATGACCAGGCTGAGTCTGAGGGAGGAGTCAAACACCTCATCAGTCATGAGTCCCTTCGTGCCCACAAGAGAGCTAAGTTCAGCTCACTTTGAATTCCTTTTTATTCTTAACACCCGCTAATTTCCCTTGACTGTTAGTTGGTCAGATTCTTGTAGACAGCTTAAGCTTACAATCAATCCTTTTACACATTTGAATTACCTGGATCTCCCGGTTTCCTGGTGCTTGACAGAAATAGTCCTTCGTGCCGGAAGAATCACTAATCCAATTTGCAGCCCTTTTTTCCCCGTCCTCTTCATTTTTTGCGATTCATTTTAGGACTCCACATACCAATTGGACAATATGGACTGGTCCCCCCCCTTTATTCAGGCATTTCAACAACATGATAGTGTTAAAACTCTTGGAAGGCATTTGGATTTAAGAGTGAAGTCTTTGGTTCGTGTAGCCAGTAAATCCGCTTGATTCAGGAGGATTCACTTCCCTAAGATTGGGTTACATCTAATATTTTTGAGTTTTTCCAAAAGTACATCTCTGATCACATTGAACATACTTGAGATCCTAGACCCTGGAAGCTTAAAAAGATATGTGGACTTCAATTCCCAGCATTCCCCAGCCAGCGTGGCTAGCTGGGGAATTCTGGGAGTTGAAGTCCACACATGAAGTTGCCAACGCTGGAAAACACTGGTCTAGGATCTGGCTGATGCCCTCCTTTTTTACCTGCAGGATCTGTGAAAGTCTTTCTTAACCACAGCAGCTTGAAGATAGGTGGACTTCATTTCCCAGAATTCCCCAGCCAGCCATCATGTTGGTTTTTCATTCAGTTTCCATTATTATAAACGCTGAAATCAATAACCCATTTTGCTTTATGTAACCTTATTTAGAAAACTGGTGGTCTCAGGTATGCCCAGAGTATTTTTTGAGGCTAGTGGATCTCTATAAAGATGCCGTGGTTTATCTCTTGAACGGGAAAAAAACACTCCAGATCCCAGTCCTGTACAGCAGTTACATCACAGCTGCATTAAAACTTCTGGAGAAATTACATAAAGTAAGAAAATAATTCTGTGACTCTGTTTATTGCTCTTTAATGACGTTGATTCCCCTGATGGTCTTTCCACCAAACATTTTATACATTGTATATATACCGTATTTTTCGGAGTATAAGACCTGCCTTCTTCCCCCCAAAAAGAGGGTGAAAATTTGGGTGCATCTTATACACCAAATGTAGCCCCCCCACCAGAAGCCAAAACACGAGGCATGGAGGCAACAATGGTCTGTGGTCTGGAACAGCTGATTTGAGGAATTCCGGCAGTCCGATCCACCCGCCAATCAGCTGTGCTGAATCAGGCTGCAATAAGTGCTGAAGCTGACCTGGCTGGTCAGAGTTTGCAACAGCAATCACATTCAGAAAGCACAGTAACTGATTCAGCAAGATTCAAAATAATAATAATATACAATACATTACCAAAAGCAGGTTTTTCAAGATAGCAGTAAATACAAGCAAAACACAAGCAGTTTCACTTTCAGTTCTCAGCTAAGCCAGGCTTCTTCCTGTCTCCTTGTTGCTCACACAGCAAATTTCAGAGTCTGAATATCCCTCATTGGCTGACTTAGTTGCTGTGCCTATTCATTGGCTGACCTTGTTACCATGTGTCAGCCGAATACCATGGATGCTGGTAGGCAGAGGCAGAATTCTTTTTCTTCTTATTTTCCTCCCCAAAAACTAAGGTGTGTCTTATGCTCCGGGGTGTCTTATACTCCAAAAAATACGGTATATGGAATACCTTAAGTTCTGAATTGTGTGGTTTTCCATTCTTGGAAGATATATAATGCAGAGTATAAATCTGAAGACCTTGCCTATTTGACTCTGCAGATTTATGTTCATCAATATCATGGGTGTCAAACTCGTGGCTTCACATTGCCGTCATGTGACTTATCGTGACATTTTACCCCTTTGCGGAGCTGGAGTGGGCGTGGGCTGCGCATGATGCATCCAGCCTGTGGGCCACCAGTTTTAACACCTGATCTACATATATGGTGCAATATTACAACTTGTGTCTGCACTTATGCCAGCTGGCATAAGATTTGTGGTGGGCAGTAATGTCATGATTTTATTGTCTACTGTTTTTAGTTCCATCATTAGTTAAATGCCACTTTTAAATTAAACTGAGTGAAAAATAGATAGATAGATAGATAGATTAATTGGTTGTTTGATTGGTTGGTTAAGTGCCATCAAGTCACTGTTAACTCTCAAACAATGCATGGATAGATTTTTCTTTAGAATAATCTGTCCGCAAATTGATTTTAGGACTCTTAGGGGTGTTTTGATTGCTGTTATTGTATGTCTACTTTGCCTTTCCTGAACCCATTCGAAAAATGAAACAAGGAATTTCAATGTTTAGACATTTCCGAATTGTACAAGATATTTCCGCCAAAATTAAAAATATTTATTGAGGCCAGATAATGAATAAATGCTCTATTTTATTAGCAAAAAAAAAAAAGTGCCATTAACAGAGAAGTGGTTGAAAAACAGGAATGCATTTTTGTGTCTTGACTTTGAAAAAACTATTATGCAAATTGATATGCAAACTATAGATAGTCCTCAACTTACAACCATCCTTTTAGCCACCATCCAAAGTTACAGTGGCAGTGAAAAAAAGTAACTTATGGCCTTACAACAATGGCAGCCCCCCCTCATGGTCACATGATCAAAATTTGGTTGCTTGGCAACCATCATGTATTTATGATAGTTTTACTGTCTTGGAGTCCCTTTTACAATCATCTCAGCTAGTTTCCAACAAGCAAAGTCAACGAGAGAAGTTGGATTTGTTTAACAACCATGTGATTCACTTAACAACTGCAGTACTTCACTTAACCATGGTGAAAAAGGTCATAAAATTGGGCATTCCTCATTCGACACCTCCCTGCTCAGCAATGGATGTTCTGGTCCCAATTGAGGTCATAAGCTGAGGACTATCTATAGAGCAGGGGTCTCCAACCTTGGCAACTTTAAGCCTGGAGGACTTCAACTCCCAGAATTCCCCAGTCAGCTTTGCTAGAGCAGTGTTTCTCAACCTTGTCAACTTGAAGATGTCTGGACTTCAACTCCCAGAATTCCCCAGCCAGCGAATGCTGAGTTGAAGTCCAGACATCTTCAAGTTGACAAGGTTGAGAAACACTGTGCTAGAGGGTATTAACTTAATGGGAAACCAAATCTGGCAGAGTCTGCCTTTCTTACAATCGGCCTTCGGTTGGGGATTTGCAATAATTCTATGAAGAACTTGTTTACTGTGTGATTCTGATATTTTTGTTTTTCCACATCAGGTAAATCAGAAAGCTAACCACATAGAATATGACAAATTTTATATCCCAGAGATTTCTAATCTGATAGATATTCAAGAAGACTACCTGATGTGGTTTTTGCATCAAGCAAAAGTGGTAAGAAGCTCTCATTTAATTGCTAAACTCAGCAATGCTCCAGGAATTAGTTAAATTAGAATGTTCTGTTCGCCTTGAATCAAAATTAAACACTACTCGACTGTGAATTCTGAAAGGTTTTTATGCAAGTTACTTGTATGCATATAGTCCCCCCACCCTCCAGGTTTAACTACCTGGACTATGTCAAATAGTTAAAGGAAATGTGCAATAGATTGAAGAAGCAAAGTAGTAGTTAATAAATTAAAGGAACAGAACAGAATAGAAACATAGGGTTTCCTCTCTGAGCAGGGGGTTGGATTTTGTAGGTCTTTTGAGTCCAACCCCCTGCTCAGGCAGGAAACCCTACAGTATACCTATAGGGCCTATGCCATTTCGAACAAATGGTTGCCCAATCTCTTCTTAAAGACTTCCATTGTTGGGGCACCCACAACGTCTGGAGGCAAGTTGTTCCACTGGATTAATTGGTTTGTTAGGAAATTTCTCCTTAGTTCTAAGTAGCTTCTTTTCTTGACCCAAAGGTGCTTTTTCAGGAGGCAACTGGACTTTCTTGTTTGAAGTTGTTTCGCTTCTCATCCAAGAAACTTCTTGGGTGAGAAGCGAAATGCCTTCAAAAGGAAAAACAAGAAAATCCAGTTGCCTTCTGAAAATTGGGACAATGACCTGGATGACTGAGAATCTCTACAGACTTCTCTCCTTGATTAGTTTCCACCCATTGCTTCTTGTCCTGCCCTCACTCAGGTGCCTTGGAGAATAGTTTGACTCCCTCTTCTTTGTGGCAGCACCTGAGATATTGGAACACTGCTATCATGTCTCCCACAGTCCTTCTTTTCATCAAACTAGACATACCCAGTTCCTGCAACCGTTCTTTATATATTTTAGCCTCCAGTCCCCTAAAGGAAATGTGGGGTACTGCATTTTTTTAGCCTGTTCTGAACGGGTGAAAATATCTAAATCAGCGGTGTTCAATTTAAAAACCTATGGACTTCAACTCCCAGAATTCTCCAGGTAGCCATGCTGGCTGGGGAATTCTAGAGTTTGACGTCCATAGGTTTTTAAATTGCAAAGTTTGGACACTCCAATTTAAACACTTTTTGATGGTACTAAATCTTATATCCGCAGGTATGTGTGATTGTTAGAATGAGATGAAGTTTAACGGAATGGCTACAGCCAGGCTTGTTGGAAGCTCATGCTATTTATATTTCTTTTTTCTTCTCTCCCTTTTCCCTTGCACAGAAAGCAAGACCATCTATCATGCAGGTAAATATTCCAGTTCCTCTTTGCCGGAGCAGTTTTCAGTGGAATTTAACACTGCCACCATTCAGGTGAACTGTTCCTTTTTTTCCAGGACTCTGTGACTCTGTGCTCTTATCCTTTTATCTTTGATGCACAAGCCAAAACAAAGATGTTGCAGACAGATGCTAAGCTGCAGATGCAGGTATGGTGCCGCCTTTCACTTTGCCTGTCTTTTTCTTTTGGAAGCATTTGCTCCTCCAGATGTGACAATTGGCCACCTGACCAACATCACGAATGTGTTTGGGAGCAATAGGCTGGAAACGTTAGTTCCTTCCTCCAATCCAGGCTAAATTAGATGGATTGATTTGCCTTTGAAATAAGGTGGATCTTCATTTACATCAGCTGGGCCCAACCTGAGTCACCTACAGTCCTTCCCATCTTGGATGTGAAAAAGTGGGATGCTCTGTCCTTTAACAATGAGTGTCTGCATTTCCAACTAATAGCCAGGAGATAGTGTGGAATATTTATTTATTTATTGTTATTTATTTATTAGTTTGTCAAACATATAAGAGATAGCAGCTATAAGTATCAACATGGACATGAACAAAATAAATGAATACAAATAAATGGAGACAGTAGGACCAGTGGTGGGTTCCGGAGATCCTGTCGCAATCGGTATGCTGTGACGGGACCGGATGTACCTACTGCGCTGCGACGCTCCAGCTGCTTGGCGGAGGTCGCACAGGTGCCGTACGCTGCGTGTGCATGCGCAAATGGCCCGGTTGGCTTAAAACAGGTGAGGAACACAGGTGGCCGGGCCCACCAAAACACCATTTTGGTATGGTGGCCACTGCTCCCAGCTGCCACCGGTACGCCTGTACCGGGGCATACCGGCTGGAACCCACCACTGAGTAGGGCAGGGATGGAAGACATGCAGGTGCGCTTATGCACGCCTCCTTTACGGACCTCTTAGGAATGTGGTGAGGTCCACGGTACACAGTTTAAGATTGATGCTGTAGGGGGTTTGAGGATGTAACAATGGAGTCAGGTATAGCATTCCAGGCGTTGACCACTCTTGCTGAAGTCCTATTTTCTGCAATCGAGTTTGGAGTGGTTTACCTTGAGTTTGTATCTATTGTTTGCCCCGAGTAATGTTGTGGTTGAAGCTGAAATAGTCGTTGACAGGCAAGATGTTGTAGCAGACAGTTTTCTGTACTATGCTTAGGTCCGATCACAGGCGGCACAGTTCCAGATTGTCCAAGTTCAAAATTTCGATCCTGGCGGCATAAGGGATTCTATTGTGAGCAGAGGAATGGAGTCCTCTTCTTGTGAAATCTTAATGCCGTCCTTTTTGGAAATTATTCCACATTGTGTATGTATAAAATACTGTGATGTCAGAAGTGACGCTGGAAGGCAGAACAATAATTTTGCGGTATCCACTGCCGAATTCTGCTTTTCCTGGGTAGGAATTCATCCTGAGTTACTGCTTGCACTTCCCAGGAGAGGGCGCTAGTGCAAAGACTAAGCTACCTTGTTTTCCTCCAAAGAGAAGGCCGCTCGGAAAAAAAGAAAATTATGGTCATAGGATCTTTCCTGCCAACCTGTGTGGCACTGGGGAGATTATTTGGAGAGAACCTAGTCAAAAGGACGAGTTGACTTTTTTTTTTAACAAGACGGCTTAAAGACTAGTAATCTCAGTTCTTTAAAGTTGCGCTTATTTTAATGACTTTGTGGACATGTAGATTTTCGTGGCAACAATATAGAAGTGGCATCCCAGTACCTTGGGTTCCCCACCCCACCCCCCAATTTGTTACTGTAGCGTACAAATTGATTTAGCTTCTGGTGGTCCCTTATCCTAGGAATGGGTTAGGTTTTTTAGGTTAACACAGTGCGCCCAGGGGTGGGTTTCAACCGGTTTGCGGCGGTCCCCGCGAACCGGTTGGTTGGCGAACCCGGAAGTAAGTAACTTCCGGGAACGGCGAAGGGCCCACTTGCCCGCCCGCGCTCCTTACCTGGTTTTGACAAGTTCTGCGCTTCCACGCATGCGCAGGACACATACAGCGCCTGCGCGATCCTCCAGGAGCAGCTGGAGCATCGCACAGACGCTAGTATGCATGCGTGCACTGCGCGCATGCACGAGGACGCCGCCGGCCCCGTTCCAACCGAACCGGTTGGAACGGGGCGAGAAACCCACCCCTGAGTGCGCCCCACTCAACTGGAGAATTCCATAGTGCTGTTGACCAGAAAGTGTCGGCTAGCAACCCCCCAGGGGGAGAGCCTTCTCTGTAGGAGCGCCTTCCCTCTGGAATCAGCTGCCCCCGGAGCTTCGTATAATCCCCAACCTCCGGTCCTTCCGACGCACCCTAAAAAGTTGGCTTTTCCAGCAAGCCGGCCTGGCCTGAACAAAATAAAATAAATGATTGATTATTGTTAATTTTAATTGAATTTTTAAAATGTTATTGTTAATCTTAATTGGGTTTGTTTTTTGGATACTCTGTCTAATTTTTTTTAAACTTTTGTAATATGTGGTTTTTTTTTTTAATGTTGTACGCTGCCCTGAATCCTTTGGGAGAAAGGCGGCATATAAATCCAATAAACAAACAAACAAACATAGGAAAGTGTACAATCCTTCTGCTCCTCCTGCATCATCTTCATAAAACTTTAGACTGCCAGAGTGAAGCCACCTTCTTGGCTTTGTTGCTGCCTAAATTTTATTGGTACATGTTTCTGGTAGTAGCCAACAAAGCAGAGATGGCCAGGCTCTGCATCTCTCAATATTCACACAGTATGTTGTTACCCGTGGTGGTGCAGTGGTTAGATTGACTACCGGCTGCCTGCAATTTGGCAGTTTGAATCTCACCAGACTCAAGGCTGATTCAGCCTTCCATCCTTCTGAGGTTGGTGAAATGAGAACCAAGATTGTTGGGGGCAAAAGGCTGACTCGCTTAGGGCTGTAAATTACTTTGCAGCGGTATATAAGTCTAAGTGCTATTGCTATTGCTATCCTTTAAGAGCTGTACAATTGTTGCATTCAAGAAGGCTGGATTTGATTTGAGAATGATCTTTTCTTAACTGTTGAAAGAAATGTCCTTTTGGGTTCAGCTCCAAGTGGGGAAGAAGACACTGGAGACATGGAGGCTGCTTGGAAAGATGGTTTATTGTTGGACAGGGCCACATGGCTTGAGCCCTGTACAGAAAAGGGGATCACATGTTTCAATGTTGATGGAGAAGAAGAGAAGGGCTGAGGGAGGGGCTTGCTAGGCTTTTTATACCCTGTTTAGTCCCACCTCTCTGTTTCCTGTTCCTGTGTAAGAAATGTATTCTGACTGGTTGTCAGACTCCCATGGTGCCATGCAGGGGGCTACTCTCTAGGCTGTGATGAGTTCTCAGTTGCCTTGTGGTCAGTTGAGTAATGTTCCTTCCCCCTACAGCTGCAGTGAGGAGAAGTCTTTATTATGTAAAGTGGGCTAGCCTGGCCATCTTAATGGCCCATTAGCTGGGGATGGGCAGAAAGCTATAGGCAACTATTCTGTCTTTTAAAACATGTTTCTTTTCACATCCAGAGAAATATTCTGCCTTTTCAATATTTCCTAGGATATTTCATTTTTCTGGGAGAGGGCTGGATGATAAATTCCCACATAACCTTATTGAATGTATTTTGCAGGTTTAATGCATGTTTGATATCTAGTATGAAAGAATCCCATAAACATTAATAGAATTTTCTAAAGGTAGAGAAATATTCCTTTCCCCTTCTTTCTTTCCATTTGCATATGGACACTTTAGGGAATAGGATTTTGCGGGGAAAGAAGAATAATTTGAGCTCAAAGTGTTGACGATTAGACAAAAATTTGCTCTTTAGCATAGCAGGTATAATTCTTCTTGCTGTTTAGCTCTGAAAAGAATGGAGGAATTCAGAGGCTGCCTTTCTTTCTATCCATGGGCAGCAATTCCAGTTTTCCAAAACTTCACAACCAGCATGTTCATAGTTGAGAAATCCACCCAACTGGAAATTGCCAACGTTGAGAGTCTTAAGTAACTGCTTCCTATTTTAGAAGGTTAATATTTAAAGCTCAGTATATATGCGGTACACTGGGATGTGGTGAGTCAGTGGCTAAGACGCTGAGTGTCGATCAGAAACGTCGGCAGTTCGGTAGTTTGAATCTCTAGCGCTGCGTAATGGGGTGAGCTTCCATTATGTCCCAGCTTTTGCCAACCTAGCAGTTCGAAAGCCTGTAAAAATGCAAGTAGAAAAATAGGAACCACCTTTGGTGGGAACGTAACAGTTTTCCGTGCGCCTTTGGCGTTTAGTCATGTCGGCCACACGACCACGGAGATATCTTCAGAGAGCGCTGGCTCTTCGGCTTTGAAACGGAGATGAGCACCGCCCCCTAGAGTTGGGAACGACTAGCACATATGTGCGAGGGGAACCTTTACCTTTATACATGCAAACCCCTAATAACCTCAACTTTTGAGATTGCCTCTTTATAATGGCAATAGCAGTAAGAGTTACATACCATCCTCAGTGCTTTACAGCATTCTCTTAGTGGTTTGCACTGTCAGCATATTCTCCCCATTAACCTTTTATTCATTTTACCACCCTCCGAAGGATGGAAGGTTGAGTCAACCTTAAACCGATCAGGATCAAACTGCTGGCAGTGGGCAGAGTTAGCCTGCAATACTGCATTCTAAGCACTGTGCTACCCAGCTACCAATTTATATCTACTTAAAGAAACATAACTCCTCTTCTTGGATGTCAGGTGAACAAGAGGTGGGGAATTGTTGAGGAACTCTCCCTTGATAGCCATTTCTCACATGTTTCTAGGTGGCCATTAGTGGAGCAAATCTTCAGAATGTCTTTATGTTTCTCACCCTGGAGCCCCTTCTGGCTCGAAGCCCATTCCTCGTCCTCCATGTTCGCAGGAGCAACTTGGTTGGCGATGCTCTGAGAGAACTGAGCATCCATTCGGATGTTGATTTGAAAAAGCCTTTGAAGGTAAGCTCCTCTCCCTGTGATCTAATGCTCACAGCAGCATCCGATTCGCATCTGGGCTGCTTCAGTGAGTTTTATTTCTGATTACTGGTGAAATTCCACGTGAGGGACTCCTTCACCCATTCAAAATAATGGCTTCCACCTGGAATGAAGAATGCTGTGAAGGGTAAACCCGTTTGTGAGGTATAATTCTTATTTTAAAAATAAAATAAAATAAAATACGATGACTTTCTCAGAGAGGTGAGAGATCCCCTGCCATGGCTTGGCACCCCAATTTTTCAATGTGAGAATTTATTGTCCCAAAGCTGCTTTTTGAAGAGACCACTGGACTTCCTTTGTTTTTCCTTGAAGACATTTTGCTTCTCGTCCAAGAAGCTTCTTCAGTTCAGAACGGAAAAACCAGAAAGTCCAGTTGCCTCTTGAAAAAGCATCTTTGGGACAACCAGCACCTGGATGACTGAGAATCTCCATAGACAATGACAATTGGTCATACTCTTTTGCCCATGAAAGCCATCTCAAGGCACTGTTTGTGAGGTGGATGGCCGTATACATTTGTTTAATCTATATATATGTAAAATGGCTTTGTGTGTGTATGTGTGTGTATGTGTGTATGTTCCAGCATAACTCTGGAATGCCTCAAGCAATTTCAACCAAACTTGATACACAGAGGATGTATTCTCTGGAAAAAAATACTGTGGGGGTAAGACACCTTTAACACCCCCTCAGTGTCTGTATTCCGTTAAGATACAGCCTGTTGTGCCTTAAAATGGCTTCTACTGTGCTGCCTTAAAATGGCTTCTGCTGTACCGTGCAGAGGAGTTGCCATGGTAAAGGCTTCACAGTACTCCACAAGGGTACT
Source organism: Thamnophis sirtalis (assembly GCF_051295495.1). Lineage (NCBI taxonomy): Eukaryota > Metazoa > Chordata > Lepidosauria > Squamata > Natricidae > Thamnophis > Thamnophis sirtalis. Next base: position 12,769,058 of record NW_028261390.1, read on the forward strand.
TCCTCTGGTAAGGGGGAAAATCCAACATTAGAAATTACATTTGGTCCGGACATTTTCCCCCTATAAAAAAATACCCAGAGAATGCTAGATTATCAACCAATAGTTAAATAAAACTGCCCTTGTTGAAATCAATTCAGTATGTTCTGGTAGGTGATCTTTGACGGTGAGGAAGCTGTAGATGCTGGGGGTGTCACAAAGGAATTCTTTCTCCTGCTCCTGAAAGAGCTTTTGAATCCCATCTACGGAATGTTCACCTGCTATTCAGACTCAAATCTGCTCTGGTTCTCGGATACTGTAAGTATGGCTACTGCGTTCTTCTGAATACAGGCAATCCTCGCTTAGCGTCCGTTTGAAATAACAATGGACTTCCCTGGAGTATTTATGACTTGGTTCTGAAGTTGCAATGGCCAATCTCTTCTCCACCCCCCTCCCCAAGTCATGTGAACTCATGTTGAACACTTATGGCCTCTAACACCCCTCGGTGTGTGTGTATTCTGTTAAGATACAGCCTGTTGTGCCTTAAAATGGCTTCTACTGTACTGCCGTAAAATGGCTTTTGCTGTACAGTGCAGAGGAGTTGCCATGGTAAAGGCTTCACAGTACTCCACAAGGGGGCTTCCTTTGGTAAGGGGGAAAATCCAACATTAGAAATTACATGCCAAATCCCGGCATTTTCCTCTAGTTTCTGGCAAAATGTCCCATAGCAAACCATTGATTTGGTTAACGGTCATGGCATTTGCTTCACATTGCAACCATTGTGTCTGTTTAACAACTGTTGCAGAAAAGATCATAAAATTGGGTCAGTTAGGTCAATGACCCGATTTACAACTGTAGTGACTTAAAGATTGGGATGGCGAGGCTCCATGTAAGTCAAGGGCGATCTGCAATTGGCGTGGAGCTGGGCTGCGGTGATGGCTGGCGTGCCCACAGAGACGGCTCTGTGTGCCACCTGTGGGACGTGTGCAATAGGTTTGCCATCACGGCTCTAGAGTTCAGATTGCTCTGTGGAGTAGTACATCTGGAGTTCTCCGGTGAAGAAAGTCTGGGCAAAACAAATATTAGTCTTGGAAGTACATTTAGCAGCTTTTTAACCTGACAGCTATGATTTTAGTTTTAGACTTCCTCCTAATGCTGCTTTCTTTTTTCCTCAAGTGTTTCGTTGAGCACAACTGGTTTCACCTAATTGGCATCATCTGTGGTCTGGCTATCTACAACTTCACCGTGGTGGACCTCCACTTTCCACTGGCTTTATATAAGAAGCTTCTGGATGTGAAACCTGACCTGGATGACTTGAAGGAGCTTTCTCCCTTGGAAGGAAGGTAGATGTTGCCCAGGGATGTTATCCTGGCCAATTTGCATGGTCAGCATAAAATTACAATGTCCTCTCTTGTGGGGGGAAAAGCAAAGAGTTAGAAAACATGTACTGCATTTTTCGGAGTATAAGAAGCACCGGAGTATAAGATGCACCAAGATTTTGAAGAGGCAAATTAAAAAAAAAAAAGTTTTTGCACTCTGCAGACCTCCCCCAAACGACCCATTTTTCACAAAAATGGCCCCATTTTTTTTTTTCAAAAAAAGGGCATGCATAGCCTTTAGGAGGCTTGTAGAGTGCTCCTGGGGGCTGGGGAAATTGAGCAAAAAATGGCCTGTTTTTTGTTCATTTTTGCCCTTCCCAGCTCCCTTGAGTACTCTGGAAGCCTCCTAAAGGTTATGCACGGCCATTTTGGTGAAGGGGGTGGGGTTTCGGGAGGCAAAAAATTGCTACATTCAGTGTATAAGACGCACCCAGATTTTCAGCCTCTTTTTGGAGGGAAAAAGGTGCGTCTTATACTCCGAAAAATACAGTACTTTAGACTGAAATTCAGTACATTTCCTTGGAGACGAAGCTTTCCATCCCCCAAGGTGACATCAAAAGCAAACCATGTGATTATATATAGGACCTTTGAAAAAGAGCCATGAATCATGTATGCCCAACATGTGCAAAATTTGACAACCAGTTTGGTGTACTTCAGGCAGTCCTTGACTTACGATCCCAATTGAGCTCAACATTTCTGTTGTTAACTGAGACATTTGCCCCTTTTTGCAACCTTTCTTGCCACAGTTGTTAAGCGAATCACTACAGTTGATAAGTTGGTTACATGGTTGTTAAGTGAATCCAGCATCTCCGTTGACTTTGCTTGTCAGAAGGTCTCAAAAGGGAATCACATGACCCTGGGATACAGCAACGGTCATAAGTATGAATCAGTTGCCAAGCATCTGAATTTTGATCAATAGCAATAGCAATAGCAATTAGACTTATATACCGCTTCATAGGGCTTGCAGCCCTCTCTAAGCGGTTTACAGAGTCAGCATATCGCCCTCACAGTCTGGGTCCTCATTTCACCCACCTCGGAAGGATGGAAGGCTGAGTCAACCTTGAGCTGGTGAGATTTGAACTGCTGAACTGCAGATAACAGTCAGCTGAAGTGGCCTGCAGTACTGCACCCTAACCACTGCGCCACCTCGGCTCCACGTGATCATGTGGAGGTTGGAAAGGTGGTAAGCGGGAAAAACAGTCATAAATCACTTTTTCCAGCACATGCAACGTTGAATAGTCACTAAATGATCTGTGGTAAGTCGAGGACTATCTGTAAGAAAGATAGTGGATGAAGAATGAGGAGACTCAGGTTCTTGTCTGCCATGGATTGGCTTACTGGTCGAGTTTGGCCTAATCTCACCCGTCGAGTTTGGCCCAATGTACCTCACTAAGTGTGAGGAAAAACAAGGGATTCCTTTGACAAACATGGCGTTTGTGGTGGGGCAAAACTCACTTAGCAAATATCTCACTTAACAACAGAAATTTGGGGCTCAATTGTGGTCATAAACCAAAGGTTACCTGCACATAGTTAAAACAACCAGTAAATTCCTCCCTTTTTCTTCCTGTTATTTTTATCCTTCTGTTTAGGAGCCTCCAAGAGCTTTTAGATTATCCCGGAGAAGACATTGAAGAAACATTCTGCCTCTCCTTTACAGTAAGGACAATTCATAGCCACTTTTTGTGTTTGTGAAAGCTTAACGAATGCCAGTGCTTCAAAGCAATATTTGTTCCACATTGGTTGGAAATAGGAGCTTTTCTACACGCTGCTCTCCCATTTCCAGGAAATACACATCAAGAGAAGATGGCCTCTCTTAAAGCTCAGATTTGAAGGCATTAGGGGATATTTGTGCATTTGGGATATAGCAAAAAAGACGTTGGATGAATATATTGCTGAAAAGTTGTATCCTTCTTCCTAGTGTAGTTTTTCTTCTCGGCCCTATATCTCCCAACACTCTATTTTTGGATTCTTTCAACTGCAAGTCTGAAAATAAATGGAGTTCATAGGTGGTATTCAGCAGGTTCTCACCAGTTCTGTAGAACCGGTAGCAGAAATATTGAGTAGTTCGGAGAACCGGTAAATATCGCCTCTGACTGGCTCCACCCCCATCTATTCACTGCCTCCTGAGTCTCAGCTGATCGGGAGGGAAAGGGAGTTTTGCAGTAACCTCCTGGAGTGGGAAAGGAAAGGAGATTTTGCAGTATCCTTCCCCTGGAGTGGGAAGGGAAAGGAGATTTTGCAGTATCCTTCCCCTGGAGTGGGAAGGGAATGGAGATTTTGCAGTATCCTTCCCCTGGAGTGGGAAGGGAAAGGAGATTTTGCAGTATCCTTCCCCTGGAGTGGGAAGGGAAAGGAGATTTTGCAGTATCCTTCCCCTGGAGTGGGAAGGGAAAGGAGATTTTGCAGTATCCTTCCCCTGGAGTGGGAAGGGAATGGAGATTTTGCAGTATCCTTCCTCTGGAGTGGGAAGGGAATGGAGATTTTGCAGTATCCTTCCTCTGGAGTGGGAAGGAAATGGAGATTTTGCAGTATCCTTCCTCTGGAGTGGGAAGGGAATGGAGATTTTGCAGTATCCTTCCTCTGGAGTGGGAAGGGAATGGAGATTTTGCAGTATCCTTCCCCTGGAGTGGGAAGGGAAAGGAGATTTTGCAGTATCCTTCCCCTGCCACACCCACCAAGCCATGCTCACAGAACTGGTAGTAAAAAAAATTGAGTCCCACCACTGATGGAGTTGATCTGTTGTCGTGTTGGAGTATAAGAGGCAGATTCTGACTGGAGAGAAAAATGTCTCAACTGTAGAACATCCTAAGGGTGCTTTTTTCAAGAGACAAGTGGACTTTGTTGTTTTTCCTTGAAGACGTTTCGTTTCTCATCCAAGCAAAACATCTTCAAAGAAAAACAAGAAAGTCCAGTTGCCTTTTGAAAAAACCACCATTGGGACAACCATGACCTGGATGACGGAGAATCTCCATGGACCTTTAGCTACAACTGTAGAACATGTTTAACCAATCATCCCCTCACTGGAAATTTTACAGCAGGTTCTGGATAGCCGCCTGTTTAGGACTTTAATTTGGATTCCTGTACTAAGCAGAAGGTTGAACTTTATAGGTTGGATAGTCTCTTCTAGTTCTTTAATTCATGTTCATGGATGCATGTTTTGAAAGTCCTAATTCGACTTCCTCACACTGGATTATCGCAAAGCGAAAAAAGAGACGGAGGCAAACTGGAAACTTTATTAATCTGAAAGTATCTCAGAACCTACCTATCCTATCCCCATCTTTCCTAAATGGGCACTCTCTAAAAATGTTGACTGCCATCCTGAAAATTCAAGATTGAATAAATAGTTGAGAATTCTGGGACTTTTAATACATCTGCAGAATTTTCAGGTTTCAAAAATTTGTCCTACAGATTTTGGAATGAATTGTATACTTAGTTGTTTCAAAGATGACACTTCCGTAACCCTAGTATGTCAGATTAGATATTGTCATTTGCAATAAATCAAGACTTTCTTACTTTAGGCATGTTGGAAAGACAAAAAGGTTTTGTTTAAAATGTGCCCCTGGTGGAAAATAATAATTCAGATGCTGTTGCTCAAGAGATAAAAGAATAATGCAGCTTTGCCATTGTTTCTTTGGGTTGGAAATACAGATATGCAAAGAAAGTTATGGAGTAGTGGAGCAGAAAAATCTTGTTCCGGATGGAGACAAAATACCTGTGCAGAACAATAATAGGTAAGTGCTGGGTGATGATGAAGTTGAAGAAAGTTAAATGATGGAATCTGAATGATTTTGGATCCTTCACCATCAGGCCAACCGTGGCACGACAAAACCGCGGTCCACTAAAGCGCGCCCGATTAAAGCGCGTCGCCGACAACAACGACCGCGGAGAAAAAAGGGCGCTTTAAAAAGCGCTTTTAAAGCAAGCCGATTCACGTAAAGGTAAGGGTTAGGGTTAGGGTTAGGTTAAAGGTTAGGGTTAGGGTTACGTTAAGCGTTAGGGTTAGGTTTAGGATTAGGTTAAGGGTTAGCATTAGGTTTAGCGTTAGGTTAAGGGTTAGGTTTAGTGTTAGGTTTAGGGTTAGGTTAAGGGTTAGGGTTAGGGTTAGGTTTAGGGTTAGGTTTGGGGGGGTTAGGTTTAGGTTTACGCGTTAATTTTAGCTTTACCGCTCACAGCGTTCTTTTTTCGTCGCGCTGTGATGACGTCAGGTACGCGGTTTCGTCGAGCGCGCTTTAGTCGACCGCGGTTTTGTGGTGGAACCAGGCCAACAGCTTCAGTTTAGAATTCTTAGAGTATCAAATTTGCCTAATCAGGTAGGAAGGCATGCGTCTAAAAATGAAACTTAAGGAAAAAAGAGCCACGAGGAAACATGTTTCCTATCGATAATTAATCGATGATATGATGATGAGATCTAAGAAAGACCAGGTTCTATTCTTTGCTTCTGGCCTCTTTCATTATCTCAGATTTTGCTCCGTCCAAGGGGACATGGAAGGATGGAGGAAGGAAATGGAAGGAAAGGAATCTGTGCATATTTTCCTCGTCTAGTCATTGCTGACCACAGGGGGCAGCGCTCACCTCCATTTCAAGCCTGTTGAGCCAACACAGTCTGAAGAAATTTCCGCTGTCATGTGGCCAGCATGACATTGGAGAGCGCTGTTTCCTCCCCACAGAAGTGGTACCCGTTTATCTACTCGCATTTGCATACTTTCAAAGTGCGAGGTGGGCAGGAGTTAGGCAAAGACAGGAGCTCACCCATTGTGCAACGCTCGGGTCTTGAACCTGGGCTGTCAGCTTTCTAGCTGACAAGCCGAGCGTCTTAACCACAGAGCTATCGCGCCGCCTGTATCAGATGCTGATACATGGATTCAAGCTTCTGTTCTTTCTAGCGCATATTGTATTCTGCTGCATTTTTAGATTTCCACAGAACATGCTTGTTCGACTTTGTGCTCTCCAGCCGTGCCAGATTGGCATTTATAACAGATAGTAGGCATTGTCAGATTGGAGAAACCTGATCCCATCTAATCTCCCCCTTTCAATCCAGCCAGATTGAAAGAATAGGTCATGTAGTAGATGCACACAGGAAGGGGAAAAAAGAAGGCTAGCCACAATTTAAAGAGATAAAATATCAGCAAAATGGCATCCTTTAAAAAATCTTTTGCACTGCTTGTTTAGCTTACTTTGGCTGATAAAACTAAGGGATGAAAAATTAGGCTGCACCTCTGTTGCAATTCCCATGAACCTCGAGTTGGTAGCCATATCAGCACATAGGCTCCCTCAAGACTGTCTGTAGAAGCATTAGATTCCTGCTCAACAAAGGATCATTTCTATTTGGAGAGAAATAGGTTGTAGCAAGTCCCACAACCTGTAGGATAAATAAAGAAACATGATGCTCCTTCTAATCCCCCAGACAGGAATTTGTGGATGCCTACGTGAATTACGTCTTCAACGTGTCAGTGCATGAGTGGTACACCGCTTTCTCAAGTGGCTTCTTGAAGGTGTGTGGTGGGAAGGTGCTTGAACTCTTCCAGCCTACTGAGCTGAGGGCCATGATCGTGGGAAGCAGCAAATACAACTGGAAGGAGCTGGAAGAGGTTAGTCGGCTCTTTACCAATCCCACCCAGATTATTATTATTATTATCGCAACAACAGAATTGTATCACAGCGGCTAGTTGTTTCGCCGGATTTGGCATTGATTACTAGTCGGGCCCCACCCAGGAGCCCAGGGCGTCGTAACGTATTTTCTCGTAATATCCATGCGGATCCAAGCAGTGCGGCTTTTTGCATTTGACTGGTGGTGATTTTGTCAATTTTTAACTGTTTTAAATGTAATTCCAGTGCTTTTGGAATAGCACCCAGTGTGCCGATTACCACTGGAATTACCACTGCTGGTTTGTGCCATAATTGGTGGTATTATTATCATCATCATCATCATCATCATCATCATCATCATCATCATCATCACCACCATCTTTGGTGAGATTCACAGTCTTTGGGGCTGGTTGGTAGCTCAACAGCTCAAGTCCTAACCAAGAACCTAGGAACTGTTAAGGTAACGTCGGAGGATATAAGCTGTTCTAAGTAGGGTGGTTTTTTGTAAAATAAGAAAGATGTTGTTGTTGTTGTCGTCGTCATCATCATCATCATCTTTTTCTTCTTCTTGTTCCTAAAGAACATGTTGCATTTGTATCTATTTTACAGAGTGCAAGTTACAAGGGAGATTATTCAGCTACACACCCGACTGTACAAATGTTCTGGGAAACATTTCATGAATTCCCTTTAGAAAAGAAGAAGAAATTTCTTTGTAAGTATTTATGTAGAATTATCACTATTCTCTTCATCTGAGACCCAATTCAGACTGGTGATTCTCTCATTGAGCTTTGGTAACATAACACAAAAGCGTGACCCGACAAAAGCGCAAACGTCATAAGCGCACCGACAAAACTGCGGCGCTAAAACTGCCATGTCAAAAGCGCGTCGACAACAGCGCGTCGACAACAGCGCGCTGACAACAGCACGCCGACAGAAGCGCGATTTAAGTTAAGGTAAGGTTTAGGGTTAGGGTTAGGTTTAGGGTTAGGTTTAGGGTTAGGGTTAGGGTTAGGTTTTGGGTTAGGTTACAGCGCGCTTCTGTCGGCGCGCTGTTGTCGGCGCGCTTCAGGGCTCATTCGTCGCTCCTTCGTCGCACGGTTTTGTCGGCGCGGTTTTGTCACCGCGGTTTAGTGAGGCGCGCTTTTCTCGTTCGCGCATTTGTGGTGGAACCACACAGAAGATAGATTTCTACCATGTAATGGGCAATTCTTCTTGCTTCATGATGGCAAAACTATGGCAAGCATGCCAGCTGCTCTTCTGGTTTCCAGCGGGCACATGCACACTGGCAAGCTGGCCTTTGCGGGTGCCAGAGCCCCTGAAAACACCCTGAAAATGCTCCCCCTCAAAAAATGGCCTGAAAATGCCCCCCAAACACCCCCCCAAATAGACATCTGTGCACCGGCCAGCTTGCCTTCGTGTTTCCGGTGCTCTGGCATATGAGAAGACCATCTGGCTGGCATGCATGCGCGTGCTAGAAACTTGAAGCCCAGCTCTTCGAGTTTCTGGCGCTTTGGTGCCCACAAGTTCTGGTTTGGGTACTCGGTGCCGAAAAGATTCGCCATCGCTGTTCTAGCTTAACTGTGAAGTAAATGAAGTAAATGTAAGAAAAATGCTTAGATAACTCTCCTGCTCTTCCATGTAGAAAAATAGCAATTAGACTGCTGGTTTTCTTCTGGCTTGAATTTTTTTAAAATGGTAAATTACCGTATTTTTCGTAGTATAAGCCACACCTTATTCCCTCAAAAAAGAGGCTGAAAATCTGGGTGCATCTTATACACTGAATGCAGCATTTTTTGCCTCCCAAAACCCGCCCCCTTCTCCAAAATGTCCGTGCATAGCTTGTAAGAGGCTTTCAGAGAGCTCTTGGGGGCTGGGGAGAGCAGAAATAAGCAAAAAATGGGCCGTTTTTTTGCTCACTTTTTCCCTCCCAACCCCCAGGAGCACTGTATAAGCTTCCCAATGCCCTTTTTTCATCATAAAAAGTTTTTATTTTCCATTTTCATAGCATATAATCAATCACATGTATACTATTACACAGTCAATATCAAGTTGTATTATTAAGTACTTACATCAATTCATCTTACCATCAACTACCAAAGAAAAAAAAAAGAAAAACCCAGTTATTGGCTCTTCTGCTCTCCATACACCATATTTATACCTTATCCGACACTTTTTCTTCCCCTCCTCTGCTTCCCACTCTTCTACATCCTGTCTTCTCTCCATCATTTTCTACTCTACTTCCCCTTCCTTTCTCCTTCTCCTCTCTCCCCTTACCACTCCTCCTTATACACCTCACCTTCACCCTCTCTCCTATCCCTCTCTTCCTATCTTTCTTCTCTCCTCTGCTTCCCAATCTCCCTCTAATTCACTTGGTGGCCTGTTTTTACAAAAAATGGGTTGTTTCTTGCTCTTCTTTGCCCTCTCACCTCCCCCAGGAACACTCTATAAGCCTCCTAAGGGTTATTCATACCTCCCCCCCTTTTTTTTTTGAAAAAAGGTGCCCATTTTCGTGAAAAATGGGCCATTTTGGGGAGGTTTGCAGAGTGCAAAATTTTTTTGTTTCAAATTTGCCTCTTCAAAACCTTGGTGCGTCTTATACGCCGAAAAATACAGTATTTTAAAAGAGTGCAGATTCTCAGATTTGAATGGAGGCAGTGGGGAGAGTGCGTGTTTTCTGCAGGTATTGTTTGGTTGATGACTTTCTGACGTGATATTTTTTTCTGCTTGTGTCCCTCCGACAGTGTTCCTGACTGGCAGTGACCGCATCCCCATCTACGGCATGTCCAGTTTACGCATGGTCATTCAGTCCACCTCCAGTGATGAGCGGTACCTGCCGGTGGCCCACACCTGCTACAACCTCCTGGACCTGCCCAAGTACAGCAGTAAAGAAACCCTGAGCACGCGTCTGACTCAAGCCATCGACCACTACGAGGGCTTCAGCTTGGCCTGAGCACGAGCCACCCCCAACAGAGACCATTTGAAACTGAAAGAAAACTCTTGTCTTGTTCTTCCTTTTGTAGGGAAATGCGACGCGTTGCTCAGGGAAGCCAGGGGGAAGGGGGGGAGGGAACTGGCGGGAAAGAGAGGATAAAGGTTACTGAAAAAATTCTATTGATGTTTCTTGGGATTTTAACGTTCACAGGTTTGACCTATCTCTTAAATCAGGGCTGTCAAACTTGATTTCATTGGGTTTGTGTTTGACCTCAGGGTAGTGGTGGGTTCCAGCCGGTACGGTCCGGTACGGGCGTACCGGTAGTAGCTGGGAGCAGCTGACAGCGTAACGGTATGGTGGCTCGTTTGGCCCACCCTCCTGCCCACGTTCTATGCCAGTTTTTAAAGCAATCGGCCAATTGTGCGCACACGCACAGCGTGCGGTGCCTGCGCGACCTCTGACAAGCAGCTGGGTGTTGCAGGGGTGGTGGAGTGCGCTTGTGTGCGCAGTGCGTGTGCATGAAAGGACACATGGCCCCATGAGCATTGTACCGGTAGCATTGGGGAGAGGAACCCACCACTGCCTCAGGGGGCTGGGATGGGCATGGCAAGGGTGGGTGTGGCCAGTTTGACATCACTTGTGTTGGGAGCACCTGTGGTGGACCGAGTGCTCTGCCTTCCCTCCCCCTCTCCATCTCCCTCACTACTTCCCTCTCTCTCTTCCCCCCTCCCCCCTTCCCCCTCTCCCTCCCTCCCTCCCTCCCTCTCTCCTCCCTCCACCTTCCCTCCCTCCCCCTCTCCATCTCCCTCTCTCACTCCCTCTCTCTTCCCTCCCTCTCCCTCTCCCTCCCTCCCTCTCTCTCCCTTCCCTCCCCCTCCCCCTCCCCCTCCCCCTCCCTCCCTCTCTCCCCCCTTCTCTAAAGTCTGGGAAATTACCTTTATATTCCTGAGGCGTCTCCATCTTTTTCAAAAAGTAAATTCTGCCCTACTGTGAATGTCTTTTTTATCTATGTGACTGTGAATTCCTTTCCGTTTTCTTCTCCACCAGCTCAGAAGTTCCTTCTTCACTCCCACACCTGCTTTCTCAGCTCCAGGAATAATTTCTTCATGCCTCGAAGGCACCCAGGTTGTTATTGGAAGAGCGGTGACAGGAAATGAAAAACGGAGACGTTTCTCTCCTTTGCAGAATTTCTCCATTTCCTAGCGTCTGCAGAAAATGATCATTGAGGTTAAATCTTCTGTTTGACCTCACAGCTTCCTCTCTGAGAGCTTGCGAGGCAGCAGAGATCATGCAGAATTGGATTACGGGATCTGAATACTTTGCCTTTGGGTTAATTGTTCAAAGGAATTGCTCAATTAGTGTTTCTGTGCGGTGTTTTTTTTTAATTTCCCTCTAGGGATGGGAATTTCACAGACTAGTCCAGGGGTGTCAAACTTGATTTCATTGAGGGCCGCATCAGGGTTGTGTTTGTCCTCAGGAGGGCCAGGATGGGCGTGGCCAACTCAACGTCACTCGTATCGGGAGCCCCTGTGGTGGCCAAGTTCTAAGGCATGACTTCCCTCTGACCCTCCCTCTCATTATTTCCTTCCTTCCTTCCTTCCTTCCTTCCTTCCTTCCTTCCTTCCTTCCTTCCTTTTTCCTTTCCTCTTCATTCTTCTTCCCCTCTTCCCTTTTCCCTTCCTTGCTCTCTTCCCATCTTTTCTTCTTTGTCTTTTCCTTTCCCTTTCTCCTTTCCTATCCCTTCTTGGATGCTCAAATGTAAAAGGAAAAATATTTCTCTTTTTAGTTTGTTTTTAGTTTGTTTTGCTAGCCCTCTGCCAGTGAAAACGGAGCTTGGGGTGGGTTGGGGCAGCAAGCTCCATTTTTGCCGGCAGATGGTTGCAGGAGGCTGTCGTGGCCGAAAACGGAGCCCAGGAGGACTGCACACCATTTTCACTGGCAGAGGCGCAGTAGGCTGGTCCTTTGCTGCTTCCAGAGCGGCCCCACAGGCCAGATTTAAGCGCCTTGAGTTGGAACCCCCCCCCCCCCGGCACGGTCCATGTTTTCCTCCCATCTCGGTATGCAGATATGTGCAGATGTTTGTTTGTTTATTATATTTATATGCTGCCCTTTTCCCCCGAAGGGGACTCAGGGCGGCTCACAACTCAAACCAGGGAAGGGGGATACAGACAAAAAATTAAAAACGACACATAACAGTGCATAATTTAAAACACACGACAGTCATACCATTTGAGACGGGGGCAACAGCTCTTTAGCCCCAGGCCTGTCGGAACAGCCAGGTTTTAAGGGCTTTGCGGAAGGCCTGGAGGGTGGTGAGGGTTCGAATCTCCATGGGGAGTTCGTTCCAGAGGGTCAGAGCAGCCACAGAGAAGGCTCTCCTCCGAGTAGTCGCCAGTCGACACTAGCCGGTGGATGGAATTCGGAGGAGGCCTAATCTGTGGGATCTAATCGGTCTAGTGGAGGTAATTGGCAGCAGGCGGTCTCTCAAGATGTGTTTCTTGCAGACTGAACGTATCTTTGCCATTCTGCCTGTCTTATCAATGGATGATGCTTTGTTTTTTTGTTTTAGAAGGAGGCCTTCTCTGCCTCACGGAGGTAGATCCAGAGCCAAATGATAGTGGGGTGAAAGGAAGGAAAAAGATGACCGGCTTCCTTTCTCTCCCCCACCCCTTCCCCCATCTCTCTCTCAGCCCCACACACTTTATTATAGAAGTCACAATGAACATTCCCTCCCCCCCTTGCCCCCAATAATTTTATCATATGATGGTTCCAGCTTAGTTGATAAAGTTGATAATGACGGAATCCATGGAAACTAATGGAATTAGTCCATTTGGGTCTGATGGAGGTAAAAGCTAATTGCAATCTTGATCCAGCGCAGCCATGAAGAGGGTTATATTTTTCAGTCAGGCGAGCAAGGTGGACTTTAGTCGTAATTCAATTTTGGTTGGCATGGAGCTGCTGTACTTGTGTACCTTTTAATTTAACCATGTTTTGCACTTTCCCTCATGAAAAGCTTTAACCAAGCATTAAAGGGTCACTTTGCTATTTGGGGAGCCAACGGGCCTCTTTTTACTGCAACTTTGAAAGGACTTTATTAAATGCTTATTTTGTATGTGTGTGTACATAGCTCGATATTATGCAATAAATGGAATGTTTCCTTCAGGCTTTATACTGCTTTCATGATGCTTCAAGAAGAAAATAAGTTCTCGGTGTTACGAAGGAATGTTAAATAATAGAACTAATAGGGGTGTGTTTTTCTACCAGCACTGATATGTGCCACGAGAGATGAAGGTGAGATCTGTGAGGGAAAGGAGAGTGCGTTTTTTAACATCCTTTTCTTTTACTTTCAGATTTTGTGTTTGTTTGTTTTAAACTTCTGAGGTAACGGATTAAGAACACAGCCAGTGGTGGGATTCAAATTATTTTACTACCAGTTCTGTGGGTGTGGCTTGGTGGGCATGGGGGTGTGGCTTGGTGGGCATGGAAGGGGAAGGATACTGTAAAATCTCCATTCCCTCCCCACTCCAGGGGAAGGATACTGCAAAATCCCCATTCCCTCCCAATCAGCTGGGACTCGGGAGGCAGAGAATAGATGGGGGCGAGGCCAGCCAGAGATGGCATTTGCCGGTTCTCCAAACTACTCAAAATTCCCACTATCGGTTCTCCAGAACTGGTCAGAACCTGCTGAATACCACCTCTGGACACAGCCCTTAAGCTTTCTACACACAAGTTACTGGTAAGGATACTTTTGCAGGCTTTCAACTGTCGGGATTTCAGAAAATCCAAAATTCATTTTTAGATTCTACACTTCCAGTGCATATTTGGAGCTAATTATTGCTCTTTTTTTGCTTTTGCCTTTAGTATAATGGAGCTGGAAGGGACCTTGGAGGTCTTCTAGTCCAATCCACAGCTCAGGCAGGAAATCCTATACTATTTCAGACAGATGGTTGTCATTTTTTTTTTTAAAGCTTCCAGTGATGGAGCACCAACAACATCTGATGGCAAGACGTTCCACTGGTTAATTGTTCCTACTGTCAGGAAATTTCTCCTTGGTTCTAAGTTGCTTCTCTCCTTCATTAGTTTCCACCCATTGCTTCTTGTCCTGCCCTCAGGTGCTTTGGAGAATAGGTTGACACTCCCTCCCCTCTTCTTTGTGGCAGGCCCTTAGATAGTGGAACACGGCTATCGTGTCCGAACTAGTTGAATTGGTCTCAGATTAAAATCATTAAGCCTTTCTTCCTCCCATGTGCTGACTGGGACTTTTGGATGTTAATGTCCAATGGAACTGCAGAAAATTAGGTTGGGGAAACTGAGATATGCATTAGCAATAGCACTTAGACTTCTATACAGCTTCACAGTGCTTTGCAGCCCTATCTAAGCGGTTTACAGAGCCAACATATTGCCCCCAACAATCTGGGTCCTAGTTTTACTGACCTCGGGAAGCTGAGGTCAACCTTGAGTCGGTTAGGATCGAACTGTTGACAGTCAGTAGAATTAGCCTGCAGTACTTCATTCTAACCACTGTGCCACCACGGCTCTTAGAAGACTTTAACACGGTGACCTTCATTTGTGGAACCAGAAAAATACCCATTTTGGCAGAAAGGAACATCACATGTTTTTTTAGTCTCTTTCCAAGGCAGATTTCAGCTCTACTAATCCCTGAATGACATGCCAGCATTATTGAGAGAAATTTTAACCTCTCTTTCCCTGTTGAGCACCAGTGCTGGGAAGCACACAATAATCCCAAGAAACGCTCTTACCATTTTCCCGTAATACCTCAAAGCTTTCATTTCTGGCAGGATTTACTTTTGGAAACACAATGGGTATCTGTTGGATGGTTGCAACTAAGCTTCTCCAGGATACAAAACACCCATCTGAGCGTTGATTTGTGAGATTATATCACACAGATCAACAACCCAAGCAAAAGTCAGCAAAGTTGTGAAAAATTGAGGGACTTTGCCATAACATCATTTCTAGTTCCAATTTTCTATCCCAGCAGAGCAGAACACCACACCACATATACACAGAAGTGACTCCTGCGTGTGCAAAATGGTGCAACTGGTACGGTGCAATGGGGCCTGGCATCTACCACATGAACGCACACAGCACGCATGCACATGTGCACAGCACACGCATGTGTCCTTACCTCCTGGGGCACTCATTGATTAATTTTAAATTTATCAGACTTCTGACTCTGCAAAAAAACCACCCTACTTGGAACAATCTATATCCTTCGACGTTACCTTAACAGTTCCTATGTCCTTGGTTAGGACTCGAGCTGTTGAGCTACCAACCAAAGGCTGTGAATCTCACCAAAGATTAACCAAATAACAACAACAACAACAACAACAACAACAGGCTGATTATTTAAAAGAAAGTCAAGAACATCTATTAATCGAAGTAAAAAACAAAAATCTACTGAAGGCCCAACAGACGAAACAAGAATACAGAAAAGATGTGATAAAATCAAGAATGGAGAGTTGGCAGAACAAAGCACTGCATGGCCAATTTCTGGAAAAAATAAAAGATAAAGTGGACAGTGAACAAACTTGGTTATGGTTAACAACAGGTACATTAAAGAAAGAAACAGAGTCACTAATCCTGGCTGCGCAAGAATAAGCTATCCGCACCAATGCCATTAAGGCCAAAATCGAAAAATCCTCTGATGATGCCAAATGCAGACTTTGCAAAGAAGCTGATGAAACTGTTGATCACATACTCAGCTGCTGTAAAAAAATCGCGCAGACTGATTATAAATTGCGGCACAATTCAGTAGCACAAATGATCCATTGGAATTTGTGCAAAAATTATAATATTAAAACAGCAACAAACTGGTGGGAACATCAGCCTGAAAAAGTCACCGAAAATCAGATGGTCAAGATGTTGTGGGATTTCCGTATACAAATGGACAAAATACTGGCGCATAATACACCAGACATCACACTGGTTGAGAAAAATAAGGTCACAATCATAGACATCGCAATACCAGGTGATAGCAGGGTCGCCGAGAAGGAACATGAAAAAATCGCAAAATACCAGGACTTAAAAATCGAAATTCAACGACTATGGCACAAACCAGCAGTGGTAATTCCAGTAGTAATTGGCACACTGGGTGCTATTCCAAAAGCACTGGAATTACATTTAAAACAGTTAAAAATTGACAGAATCACCATCAGTCAAATGCAAAAAGCTGCACTGCTTGGATCTGCACGCATATTACGAAAATACATTACGACGTCCTAGGCCCCTGGGTGGGGCCCGACTAGTAATCAATGCCAAATCCGGCGAAACAACTGGCCACTGTGATACAATTCTGTTGTTGCGATAATAATAATATTCTTTATTAGCCAGGTGTGATTGGATACACAAGGGATTTATTTCCTGTGCTTAAGCTCACAGTGTACATATAAAGAGCAAGTCATAGGTCATAGATCATAAATCATAAGCTGCAAACAACAACTGATAAATCATAAGAAACCAATAAAAGATAGTACGAAAGATGAGAAGATGGAAAAGATGAGAAATGAGTCAGATGAACTGCTGTGATCTACTATTTTTGTGGCTGGCTTTAAAGAGGACAGCTTTAGCTACAAAATACAATGATAACTCAAAAGTAAAGTAATTCCTGTATGATTTAGCCTCCGAGCATGCAGAACTCCGAGGAAGGCAGGTGCATAAGCTTTGTGGTTTGACATTGGCCAATTGGAAAAGTTAAGCAGGCTCAGATCTGTTTACTGCCTGAGTGAAAGCCCATGAGAAATTGGGGGCTGCAAGCTATGTTGGGAATTTGGGGAAAGTTCCAGAAAGAAGGCGGCATCCGGCTTTTCAGTTCTGTTGCTAAGAAAACCCCAGGAGTTCTAGATTTACAACAGTTCGTTTAGTGACATTTCGAAAATACAATGTCACTGAAAAAAGTGACATGACCATTTTTCACACTTACGATGGTTGTGGCATCTCCCCTGGTTACATGATCAAAATTCAGATGCTTGCCAACCGACCCATATTTATGATGGTTGCAGTGTCCTGGGGCTAAGTAAGGGGGATACTTAGTGATTTATTTATTCCCTCTGTTTGCTGCGAATCTTTCAGAACTCTTAATGGCTTACAGGAATGGAAAATGTACCATGGAGAAATTTCAAAGTCCATCGTCGTGTTTCCAAACTAATCCCATCCACCTCAAATAACTGAAAACAGAAACCAATGCAAATACTGAACTGACAGTGTTAATATAGTGCAGTGTTTCTCAACCTCGGCCACTTGAAGATGTCCGGACTTCAACTCCCAGAATTCCCCAGCCAGCGAATGCATCTTCAAGTGGCCGAGGTTGAGAAACACTGATACAGTGGCTACAATCATTCTTAAAAGCCCCATGAGTTTCCGGAAAGGCTATTTACCAAAGGTGGAAATTCACTCTAAGGAGATCTTGGGCTCCAGTGTTGGTAATAATAGGACTGAAGTGAACCAAGGGATTGACAAGACAGGAGTGCCTGAGGTAGATTTAACAGCTTTATTCCAAACAGAGAAGCAACGATAACAAGAAAGTAGCGATTCAGCACCTCGGCCTGCTTGACAGCTATTTATATGGAGCTGTCAAGCAGGGCGACCAATAGGCACGCTTCTGACAGCCCGCGCTCAGCCAGCCGCGCCTTAGCCAATCAGGCGCGGCTTGGCTGTTGCCGGCTGTCAGTCGTAAGTGCGAGGACTAAACAAGGACTGTGCCAGAGGTGGGTTCCAGCTGTTGCTACTGCCAGTTCACTCAGGGACGCGCTGCGTGCACATGCGCAGTACTTAAAAAATTGCTTCTGCAGATGCGCAGAAGCAAAAAAACAAGATGGTGGTGCCTACAGCTCTGCTGAGAGAAGCAGTTCAGGGGCGTGGCAGGCCGAATTACTACCTACTCGGCCGAACCGGTCCAAAGTGGTAGGAAACCCACCTCTGAACTGTGCTCAGTTCTCCTCACCCTACCACAGGAGTAGGGATGGGCCGCTATGGGTTTGCCCAGGTTTGGGAGAACCCATAACTAACGTTATGGCTGGTTGACGGAGAACCGAACATTTTGTACTCACTCTAAACTAGAAAACAGACAGATGGAGGATTATAAATTCCTTTGAGAAGTACTGGGGGCCCCTTCCATTGTTAGCAAGGATTTATGGAGACATTCACTCGAAAATAGTTTATTTCTTTCTTCCATACAAAATACCATCATGTACGAAAATGCACACATATAGTTTTGTCAATCAGTTTGCATTTTGAAAAAAATTGCGGTGAATGAAATGTTAATTTTATCGTGATGTAAACATAGAACGGTGTCCATTAAGTCCCACCAGGGGGATAAAGTAAATGATCATTCAGAGACCCACAAAAAATGTAGCGTTATATCCGAAACCACAGATGCCTTTTGACAAAGGGATTTTCTACAACTGGATGATTAAAGAATGATTGGCTTTTAACTTTTCTACGGTAATTGAGGCGGTTTGTATGTCTAAAATAAAAAGGCACACATATACTATGGAATCTCTTTGGTACATGGTTTGTCAAAAATTACTGGGAACTGCAGAGTAAGGGATGGTTTTCTCTTCTCAACAGTCTGTATACAGAATATCTTCAGGAGCCTGCTCCAAGTACAATTAGATCTTTCAATATACATAGATGTAGACTAGTGAAGTATCAAAGCATGCATGCATGCCTACAGATCGTTGAACAGACACACACAAAAAAGACAACTTTGAAAATGTTTTTCAGCCACTGTTGAACACCTTAGCAATACTATTGAATTGTTCCACAGAATGGAAAATAACTTTTTATAAGGAAAAAACAAACAAACGGAACGCACCCACTTTATACTGAAGTTTTCAGGCCTATGGACCTCTCCTGTTATGAGTTATTTTGCCATGGCAAAATTTCTTACAACCTGTAGGATAACTACTAATAAGAATACTAGGGAAGGATTTGCTCGGAGTACCTTCTATTGTGTTTTAAAATGGTAATTACGGGGTGCTTTAAAAATATTTTGTGGCCCTTCAGAAGAGAAGCAGAAACATAATTTGATCAGGGCATAGTGGCTTCTTTAAAAAAAAGAAAGACAGCACCAGGGGTGGGCTGCTAGGAGTTTGCAGGGGTTCGGGAGAACATCTAGCTAAAATTCTGTGCAGTTCAGAGAACCCCCAAATTCCACTCCTGGCTGGCCCCTCCCCTCTCCGGAGTCCCCACGTGGCCCGTTTTGGATGCAGGTAAGTGCAGGGCGCGTGGGGAGGCTCGGGGAGGGTGCAAAATGGGCCTAATGGACGTTCGGGTGCGTTTCCAGCCACCAGAGGGCCTCCGGAGCCTGGGGAGACCATTTTTGCCCTCCCGGAGGCCCAAGAAGTCTCCGGAGCCTGGGGAGGGCAAAAATGCCCCCCCCCACACTGTGGTGCAGCAGGCCGACTAGGCCATGCCCACCCAGCAATTGGGCAGAGAACCCCTTGCTAAAAATTTTGAAGCCCACCCCTGGACAGCACTCTATTTATAGAATTACCATAGAAAGGGGCAATAGAGTTCCAAGGTCCCAGTTTCCCTGATTCTGCAGGATAAGTGCCAGGAAGGAAAAGTAGGAATGAAAAAAAGGCAGTTTAGCTGCCTGAATACATTTTGGAAAAAGCAATTGAACTTACATACACGCTTCTGTTCATTTGAAAGCTTAAAAATAGGCAGGGACTGTGGTAACAATCTGTGCTTTCATAAAACAATTTTAAAATAGGTAGTCCTTGACTTACGACCACAATTGAGCCCAACATTTCTGCTCTGATACAGTTGTTAAATGAGTTTTGTACCTATATCCATTTTTCGACCTTTCTTGCCAGTTAATTGAATCACTGCAGTTGTTAAATTAGCGTTAAGTGAATCTGGCTTCTTCATTCATTTTGCCCATCAGAAGATTGCAAAAGGTGGTCACATGGACCCCAGGACACTGCAACCGTCATAAATATGAGTCACTTGCCCAAGCGCTTGAATTTGGATCAGGTGACCAAGGGAACATTGCAATGGTCGTTCAGTGTGAAAAACAGGCGCTTTTTAAAATGCCGTTGTCACTTCGAACAGTCACTAAGTGAATTGTTGTAAGTTGAGGACTACCTGTACAATCATTTCTTTGCCTCAGTGGCTTGGCTAAAATGCAATCAACGTGTTTCTTTAACCAATAGTTCCATGAATCAGAAATCTCAACCAAGCAGGCAAGAAAGTCTGGACAAAAGTCAGCCTTGAGAGCTTTTTATATGTCTGCACTACAGACGTCAACATGAAATTGTTGAGAAATTATCTGTAGGCTTCTAAAGCAGGGGTCTCCAACCTACAAACTAAGAAAGGCTGAGGTACAAAGAATTGAGGCCTTTGAACTCTGGTGCTGGAGAAGACTCCTGCGAGTCCCTTGGACTGCAGGGTGATCCAACCGGTCAGTCCTAGAGGAGATCAACCCTGATGGCTCTTTAGAAGTCCAGATCCTGAAGAGGAAACTCAAATACTTTGGCCACCTAATCAGAAGGAAGGACTCACTGGAGAAGAGCCTCATGCTGGGAAATATTGAAGGCAAAAGAAGGGGACGGCAGAGAATAAGGTGGCTGGATGGAGTCACTGAAGGAGTCGGTGTGAGCTTCAATGGACTCCAGAGGATGGTAGAGGATAGGAATGTTTTCCACGGGGTTGCAATGGGTCAGACATGACTTTGTGACTAACGAATACTCCAACCTTGGCAACTTTAAGACTTGTGGACTTCAACTGCCAGAGTTCTGCCAGTTGAAGTCCTCAAGTCTTAAAGTTGCCAAGGTTGGAGACCCGTGTTCTAGAGTATGCATCTTCCTATATAGGATTATTAAATTCTGTTGAGATGATAATTGTTCTTGCTTTATAATTGGTGGAGAGAAACCTGATCCAGATCCCAGGGCTACCCTTCATCACCAGAGCTGACCAATGGGATCCTGAGATCTCAGTGTCTTTTTCTATCCACAGGATCTTGACAAGATCCCCATTCTCAACCATGTACAGTAGTCCTCAATGTACGACCACGATTGAGCCCTAAATCTCTATTGCTAAGTGGGACTGCTGTTAAGTGAACTTTGTCCCATTTGAAGAACTGTCTTGCCTCCACTGTTACGTGAATCAGAGAAGGCCCTCCTCCGGGTGGTTGCCAGTCGGCATTGGCCAGTGGATGGAATTCGGAGAAGGCCTAATCTGTGGGATCTAATTGGTCTGTTGGAGGTAATTGGCAGCAGGCGGTCTCTCAAGTACCCAGGTCCAATACCATGAAGGGCTTTATAAGTGACGACTAGTACCTTGAAGCGTATCCGAAGACCAATAGGCAGCCAGTGCAGCTCGCGGAGGATAGGTGTAACGTGGGTGTACCGAGGTGCACCCACAATTGCTCGCGCGGCTGCATTCTGGACAAGTTGAAGTCTCCGAATGCTCTTCAAGGGCTGCCCCATGTAGAGCACGTTGCAGTAGTCCAGTCTTGAGGTCACAAGGGCACGAGTGACTGTTGCGAGGGCCTCCCAGTTCAGGTAGGGACGCATTGGTGCACCAGGCGAACCTGGGCAAATGCCCCCCTGGTCACAGCCGACAAATGATGTTCAAAAGTCAGCTGTGGGTCCAGGACTCCCAAATTGCGAACCCTGTCTGAGGGGCGTACTGTTTGACCCCCCAGCCTGAGAGATGGAATACTTGGCCAATTGGTGGGAGAGAAACACACCAGCCACTCGGTCTTATCCGGATTGAGTGCAAGCTTGTTAACCCCCATCCAGACCCTAACAGCCTCGAGGCACTGACACATCACGTCAACCGCTTCACTGAGTTGGCATGGGGCGAACAGATACAATTGTGTATCATCCGCATACTGATGATATTTTATCCCGTGCCGTCGAATGATCTCACCCAGATCACTAAAAGTAATGTTCACTAAAAGAACGGTTGTACCTTGAGGACTAACTGCATAATGCCAGCATTTTGGCCACTCCTTTCACCCAGTAGTCGCAAGAAGAATAGGGAAAGGAGTAGGAGAATCTCAAAACATGCCAAAAAATTCTTGCTGCAGATTGCTTCATTGCATGCATATAAAAAGGCAAATGGATTTGGTATTCTGGTGGTAAAATGGTAGCCTGCCTCTTGCCAACTTATCAGGAAGTCCAGCTGCCACCTAATTCAGATAGACTTTGCCACTTGACCTTTTAATTACAGACAAATTTAGCTACGGACACAAGCACATCATAAAGAAATTAAACCTCAAAAGCTTAACGAAGATTAGAAGACATGCTGGTTGCGTCATGTTTATTTTGTGTGTGGGGGAAAAGTGACTTAATTGTTCACTCAAGAGTAAGCACATCGGCAAATTACAAGCTTTTCCCTTTTAATTCTGGGAATAATTTTCTATCTGCAAAAGTTTCATTGTTAATCTTCGTTTTAAAATGGAGGCTTGCATATCGTTTTAGCACCTTGCGATGCCTAATTATTCAAAAGACAAGGAGCAGACACCTCAACATCGTTTTGACTTAAGCTGTTATCACTTGATATGTTTCCGACTAAAGTCTTAATCTAGACACTGAAAATAAAAATTAAAAAAATAAGTCAGTTTTCATCTTTCTTTTCACACAAACAGTAATTTTGGGAGAGGTCATGTTAAAAATAAAAGTATGAAAATAATTACCCCTGTTAATTCTCATACTTAGCTCATCTCAGTGAAGTCATGAAATATTTGGGGTTAATATATAGTGTTATCCTGAGCAGCGTGGTGGCCTAGTGGTAAAGATGCTTGCCTTCCATTTGGAAGGTTGAGAGTTCAATCCTGCACAGTGGCAGATATTTCTTTCCTACGGCACAAAGCAAAAATAAATGCTGTGAACTTTGCATGGCATCAGGAAGGGCATCCGGCCAGTAAATGCTCAGCTTCATCCAGTCACCCTGAATTAAAGGATCACAGGGTTGTAAAAAGGAAACTTTATATAGAGTTATGCTAAAGCACTTATTATTAGAGCACAAAGTGTTTCCTTTGGTTCTTCATTTGAAGTGTATTTGCTTTCACAAGCAGCTTATTATGTGCCACAATAGGCTAATTGTTGAGAAAAAAACAAGTCTAAAGCTACTTTAAGCTGAGAGAATTAGATTTTAGAATCTTTAGCTATATTTCTTCATTCATTTGGGTCCAACATTTCAATTATTTTGGTTGGTTGGTTGAGCATTAAATTAATCGTTTTGGATTTGATAATTATATTTTTAACATGATTTTTCGAGGTGGAAATCATTTCTGTTAAATGCTGATATTATTCATTGTATCAAGCACACGTGTAAGGATTTCCTAATGCTGGTGCTTCGAAAGGAATGCATCTATAAACACACTTTCCAATCAGCTGCCTATTTGTCTAGGCAAATTTTAAGGTTTTTAAGACATATTTTTCCTTCCTTTAAAAATGGCATAACAGAAAAGTCAGGTAGATGAAATGTTTTTTTTCTCCTTTATTTAGGTACAGATTTGGTTACTTTTCTTAAAAAAAAAATCTGTTTTCCATTTTCTAAAAAAATATAAGTTTCTTTCTAAAGTGCATTGTTCTACGATCTACCATTTTGCTCAAGAGATTTGAAAGTATACACCAACGTCAAAGCCATACAGAGCTTCAACTAAACATGAACGGGAAATATTTTTTTGCCCAAGATCAGTACCACATCCACCTCATTTGGGTTACAAAAATTATAAGGGTATGAGACAAACGGGCATTGTCATTCATTTCATTTTAAAAGTCCACATTTTGATGCTTTCTAAGCCTATGGAAACCTTTTGCATGAAATCAGCTTGTTGAAAAACCTCGGCGCATTTTGCCCCAGTAATGTGCAAGAGAAAATTCTCAGAACTATGGGCATCAATAAAGTGGATTCCATTACGATCGGACACAAATCAAGAGCAGATTGTGGGAAACGCCATTCTTGCAGAAGAAAACTCCAGTGACAATGTTCTGCTTTTCGAGGACACTTGTCCATTATTCCCGATCTTCACATCAAGGACAAAGATAAAACATTATAAACCCTTCCCAGACATTGTCTGAAATCCATTATATTATGGGTTATATCAGAATACCTTGGCTACCAAGATCACCCCATTCCTTTTCCTACTCTTGTGTAGGGTCCCGTCAACCAAACCCAATTTCTCCAAGGTCCACTTCCACAATGTTTTCTGTCCTCCAGGTCGAACGGATGTAGGAGTTGTGTAATAACATTTCTGAAAAGCTCGTTAGTAAGAAAGTGTATTTTCGTTTTTATATATTTATATATATAAAAATAAAGCAGCTGTATTGAAAGCCAAGGCAGTCCACACTTAACAGTTCTCCACCAATTGGCAATTCCACTTTCAGTTGGAGGATGTTAAGAGAAGAATTACGTACCACCAATAACAACGAAAAACCCTGCGCTCAAAAGATGAGATTTTTCAAGAGGGACCCTACCAACCCTCTCCAAATGGTCTCAGAACATACATCCCATTATTAGAACAGACCTGATTGCTTTTATTGGTCTGAAAATTACAGGCTATTATTTGGAGATTCGTGAGAACTTGTAACTGGATCACCTTCCTTACACTGATGCTCCAAAGAAGATCAAAGTTGAGGTCTCTTTGTTTTGTCGTTGTTTTAGTCCAAGCAACTGCAGGCCACCAACGGATGAAAAGCAAAAGGAAACTTGGGAAGCGGTGTCGTTTTAGTGGGCCAACCCCCATTCTGGTCTTGCCAGTCCTGATAGTAGGACAGGTCACGAGTCTGTGACAAGAGATGCAGGACCATCCCTCCTTCACACTGCCACCTTCTGCCCACGACAGTCAAGGAGAGCCACTAAAGCCCTTCGTGGTAGTACAGCTTCTTGCTGAGTTCTTTTGTGTTATTTGGCTGCATCGACGTCTTAACGTTAGTGGCAAATCCAGCGTAGCTTTTATTACATGATCTTGGAACTTAAATCTCTTTTGCTGATGAGGACTTCTAGCAGCCTCAGCTTGGCCTTAACTTGCTTGTATTCGTTATATTCTTCAGCCATGGGAAGCCGGTCTTCTTTCTGGACATTTCTGAAAAAGCACAACCAGATGAAACACATCAGCTTCCTGTATAGGATCATGTCCTTTAAAGGGACACTTTTCACCTTTTGGAATTGGAGAGAAACAGAAGGCTAAACTTAGCATGTCCTGGTTGGGGAAGGGGGAAAACGCTTTAGGGCAATGATGGCTAACCTTACCTGCACCCATAATGCAATGCTCGTGCGACACCGCCCTGCACGCCCCACCCCTTGTGCATCCGCGCGCTCCCCCCACCTCCCCGTGCATGTGTGCGCAACACCCCCCCCCCAGCACCCCGTTTTTGGCTTAGCAGGCCTCCATTGAGCTTCCTGGGACCAAAAATGGGCCATAAGGGGGTGCCACCCCCCACACATGCGTGTGCACCCCCACACATGTGCAGAAGAGACCCCAAAATCTGGCGGGAGGGCTGTGTGCTTGTGCGGTGGAACTGAGCTGCAGCAAAGGCTCGTGTGTCCGCAGAGCAGGCTCTGGGTGCCACCTGTGGCATGCGTGCCACGGGTTTGCCATCATGGCTTTAGGGAATTTTACAAAAAGGAAAATTCAAGTGTGTGTCCAATCCCTTAGTGAAAGGAAGTAGAGGTAGTCCTTGAATCACAACCATTCGTTTCGTGATTGTTCAAATTTACAATGCGATGCCACTGAAAAAAGGGACTTGAAACAATTTTTCACACTTATGATCATTGCAACGCCCCCATAGTCACATGATCAAAGGGCGGACACTTGGCAACCTGTTCAAATTTGTGATGGTTGCAGTGGCCCAGCATTACGTGACCATCTTTTGTGACCTTCTGACAAGCCAAATCAACGGGGAGGCCAGATTCACTTAACAACTGTGTTACTAATTTAACAACTGCAGGGATTCACTTAACAGCTGTGGCAAGAAAGATTGTAAAATGGGGATAAACTTCAGTATTAAATGAATAACAGAAATGTTGGGCTCAATTGGGGTTGTAAGTGAAGGACTATCTGAAGGACTTCTGGATATTAATAACCTCTACTGCAGGGGTGTCAAACTCAAAACTTAGATGTTGTCCGCGGGACCACCCTGGAAACCGCGAAGGACCGACCTGCAGTGCCTTTGCCAGCGAAAACAGCGCTTAAAGAGCTGCTTGTGGTTCCTCATGAGTGGCGGGCAAGTATGTGCAGCTCCACTTGTGTGAGTGGCAGGTACACCTGCTGCTTGTGCAAATGGAGCGGGCACGTACATGCTTGCCTGCCGCTCGTGCAAGTGGGGATACACACGTACACACGCTCGTTGGGACTCCTGAATTAGTAAGCAGGACCTTTGCAAGAAGTTAAAAAGAATATAGCATGTAATGGTGGGTTGCAGGCGGTACGCCCCAGTACGGGCGTACCGAAGCTTGCCCAAAGCACCGGTACCGTTCCGGTACAGTGCTCCAGAGGGCCCACCCGTCCGCCTGTGCTCCCTACCTGTCTTTAAACCCTTCTCAGCTTCTGCGCACTCGCATGGCACATACAGCGCCTGCGCGACACTCCGCTGAGCAGCTGGAGTGTCGCAGAGGCGTCGCTGGATGGTAAGATGCACTGTACACGTTCATGTGGAGGACGCCGTACCAGTTGCAACGGGATCCGGAAACTACCACTGATAGCATGCAATATTAACTAGTCCAGGATGGGGGTAATAAAAAAAGGATATCAAGTTACCTTCCGTTTTGTCGGAAAAAATTGTCTTCAAAATCTCTCAATTTTTTCCTGATCCTCTTTTTATCTTCCCTGACTTCTTGAAGCTGCTCCACAAGTTCACGCCTACAATATGAAAGGAAAACCAGCAGCGCGATATTAGAAAAGAGACAAAAGGCCAACGAGCATGAAAATAAAGCCAGTAAAGATACATTTCTCCCAAGTATTGTTTGTGTTCGTCAGAAAACAAGAAAGTGTCTGGCTTATTCTTTAAAAAATAAAACTTCTAGGTTTCCAGAGTGAACATAGCAAAGGGCTTTATATTTTAAGTCTATTAAATTATCATACTGAAGCCTATGGAGTTTGAGACTTCAGTAGCTTAATTCTCAATGTGATAGTTCACTTAACTTCCCCAATTCCAATTAGCTAACTTAACCAGTACCTGTTGGATTATATAAAGTTAATCATACTTGACTAAATGCAAACAATTTAAAACTGAATGAAATTCAGTTTACTTGAAATTCTATTCTATTCTATTCTATTCTATTCCATTCCATTCCATTCCATTCCATTCCATTCCATTCCATTCCATTCCACTGTTGCAACATTTTCCCTATTTTTCAGGGGGAAATGTCAGGTATTCCATTTTCTTGCTGCAACACACTGCAATGAGTCAATTTTGAACAGGAAACCGGCTGACTTCACAGAGTGCAAAGGCCAATGCATAGAAATTGCAGTTCAGAGCTTTTTTCAATTCTGCCCCCTGCATGAGATGTGAGGGAGGGGACTTCCACAAGGACGCTGTCTACTCCCTCCCTCTCAAGAAAAAACTGAAATGCAACCTTTGGCTGAGTGGTCAATAAACGGCAAGGATTTCACCACATATCACTGTGAAAGTTTAGTTAACATCTCAGCCAATAAAAAGAAAACTATACCCAGAACATGGAATTGATTTACTAAAAATCTGACATACATAGAAGCAGCATGAAGGTTGGACAAGCCCCTGTCCTGGCTACTTCTCGAAGGGTTCCTATCATCCACTGGAGAAATGAAACCATCGACGTCATCTTCTAGTTGGTCCAAAAAACTTCGTACGCTTAAGTCAGATTTTACGGTGACTGTCAAATCAGGCTTCACATTGCTGTCATCCTCAGATCCATCCTCTTCTTCCTGGGGAGAGATTTTGATTTCAATTGTTATTAGCTTCTGGTAGGGGGCACATTATCCAAACGGTTCACATTTTAAAAAAATATGGACCAAATACTTTCAAACACAGCATGGGAAAGAGCAATCGACCTGTTGCAATCCTGTGAATGCTTCTTTAGCTTGCTTTCTAAATAGCCGGGATTGTCGGAACCAAGAGGAAAGCTGGCATACAGAAATATACAGTGAACGTGGCTAAGATTTGCAAAGGAGCTAGTAGGCCGATATAGAGGACAGCGGGCATGGAAGGGTGGTGGTAGTGTGCTATGGGGCAGGGGCCTCCAACCTTGGCAACTTTAAGCCTAGAGGACTTCAACTCAGGGGTGAAATCCTCCTGGTTCAGCCGAACTGGTAGGGACAATTGCCCTTGGTTCTGTGAACTGGTAATAATAATAAAAAAGAGCTTCCGAGAATCGCAAAGCATTTTTCCTGCCAGTTCAGCCAAACCAGCAGGGGAAAAATGTTTTAAAAAGTGAAAAAAAGCTGGCCACGCCCACCCAGTCACATGACATCCCCCCCACCCCCAAAGCCATGCCCACAGAACCGGTGGGAAATAAAATTAGATTTCACCATTGCTTCCACTCCTAAAATTCTGGGAGTTAAAGTCCTCCAGGCTTAAAGTTGCCAAGCTTGGAGACCCCCTGCTCTGGAGGATATCGTCACGGAGAGTCGGGCACGACTTAGCAACTGAACAACAACAAAAACGCACTAACGTTGACCAGACCTCCCCCCCCCATTCTAAAGGATGTACCAATGTTTTATTTTCTTTTGCCAGCTGGAATCCAGCAAGTGAAAAGACCACAGCACTTAAGACAGCACCCAAAATATACCTTCCGTTTGGGTTAACTGAACCTAGTATTTATACTGTGGCCACATTTAATTGTCAAATAATCTATTTCTAGGAACAGGACAATGCCATAAAGACAGTAGATGTTACCATCCCCAAATAGCACATAGGAGACCCTGAACTCAGGAAGTATTTTAGGGAACTAGGATTTATTCATCTAGACAATAGGCATTGCCTATTCTGCTCTTCCCAATTTAGACACTCTCTGGCTGGATAGATTTTAATTCTCGTAAGTCTACACCCAGTATGTCCACTGTGGAAAATTCTGAAGGGCCCACATTTGGAGGACATCCGTGTTGGAGAAGAATGGTTTACTTGACATAGTAATGGCTGTCTTAGGACTTGGGCTATTTCTGCTGCTTTTAATCCTTTTAGCTCAGGGGTGTCAAACGCGCATTGTCACGTCGTTATGTGACGTATCACGAGTCCCCCCCCCTTCACTAAAACGTGGGTGTGGCCAGTGTGTGATGCATCCAGGCTGCTGGGTGGAAGTTTGACACCCCTGTTTTAGCTGAACATAAATCTGGAACCTTGTATGAGTAAAGCGACTATTTTGCTACTTTTACCACTTACTGAATTGAATGTCTGGCATAAGAAGCAGAAGGTTCCTGAAACTGACAAATTGTGGTTGTTACGCCAAGTAACTTTTGCATTACGCTACTCCAAAACTGGGGAAGGGAAAGGACAACATAACAATTTATACTATCTTATTGCCAGAATATGTCCTTTTGCAGTGGGCAAATGAGGTTAGACAGAACTGCAAGAGCATGAAGATTAAAAAAAAATGATATTAGAACTTTCAGAACATTCTTCTAGATCAGGGGTGTCAAACACAAACCTGCAATGTGGTCAGATCCGGCTTATGGGGCTGTCTTGGAAAATGTAAGGGGCTGGCCCACGACACTTCGGCCAGGTCTACCAGAGGTGGGTTCCTACCAGTTCACACCTATTCAGTAGAACCGGTTCATCAAATCTACCGAACTGGTTAGAAGAGGTTCCACCAGTGGACCCGGAAAGCAGGCCACACCTACAGAAGAGGTTCCCAAAATTTTTGAAACCCACCACTGGTCCTTGGATATGATTATTCTACACTATCATGCTCATATTTATAAAACTCAGTGCCTCTGTGAAAGGTAAGGATGACTACTGCGTTTGTGGTGCAATCAGAACATTGTGTGTGTTGAAGTTGTTTTAAAGCAAACCAAAGATGCCTTTTAAAAAACAAGTTTAGATCATATTCTTATGCATGCCAGTGCTGTGTGTGAGGTAATTTAAGGTGGTTCTGACAAGTGTCGTTGGCATCTTCATATCCGGTCACATGGGCGGCAAGCCACTCCCACAATGGAGGCCACACCCACAGAGTAGGTTCGAACAATTTTTGAAACCCACCACTGAGGTCTACCCAATGCGAAGAGGAAACATTGGGCCTGTGTGGCTTTGGCCCAGGATACCCAGTGCGAATAGAAAACATGCCAGTAGTTTGGGAAGTAGCATCAAACTGGCCATGCCCAGTCGGCCACACCCAATGAGTGGTGTCAAGCTGGCCACACCCACCCAGTCAGCCATGCCTGCCCGGCCCTCCAAGGCCAACCACAGCCCTGATGTGGCCCTTCCAAGAAATTGAGTTTGACACCCCTGTTCTAGACAAACTTGGGTCTTGCATCATTTACATAGATTAAAAGTCTAGAGAAATTGTAATGTTGCAGTATATCACTAAATAAAATAATTTTCTAAATCAGACTGTATTAGTTGATCTCTACCTTCTATGGGTGGGGTGATTTTAGAAATCCAGGAACTAGGATACAAAACTGTTATATCGGAAAGTACGTTCTAAAAGCAGTAATTGGAATGTGGGCAAACTGAGAAAAACAGCTGTTGCTTTTGCTGTGAGGTCCTTGGTGCACTGAGGGTGTTACCTAGTTTGGTAATGAAACGTCGGCATGAAAACAACCCAGCTCAGAGCGCACCAAGGACCCCTCCAGTTCAACCCTGAGCTGCAGTTATTCCAATCTATTGATTTTGCTTCCTAGAAACATGGAGATGAAGGAAAAGCATTATTATCATCATCCCCCACAGTGGAAAAGGAGAACTGATGTAAATGGAACAAATGAATTAATGTGAGAGGGGAGAGCAAAGTCCATCTTTCAGTTTACCTTTATCTCCTTGACGAAGGAAGCAGTTTCTCCTTCAATTATTGGCTGTAGCAAAGGACTTCTCCGCTTGCTAGAGGGAGAACCCTGCAAATAGGTATTCAAATAGGTTATATTATATTACAACCTGTACTTTTTCCACTTTATTCTCTCCCCACATCCTGCAGCACATTACTGTACTTTTTTGGAGTATAAGACGCTTCTAAGTATAAGATGCACCTAGCTTTTGGGGAGGAAAACAAGGGAAAAATATCTGCCTCTGCCTCCCAGCAATTTGCCACCTTGCAACAAACAGCAAACAGAACAGATAATATATACTGTTTGTAGTGTTATATTTCAGACTATACTTGTACAGATGCTGTTAAAATTGATGTGCTTTCTGGAAGTATAGTTATTCTCTGCTATTTAAAAGAATAGCACTTGTTAAAATAATAGCACTGGGCCTCTCCAGATCAAGCATTTACAGTATTTTAAAATGCTTCTTAATTTTGTTAAGTTGTCTAGAATAATAATAAAGCAGTTTTTTAAAAAAGAAATCTAATAAATTGAACATTCTATAGGTATTTATAGTTATTGACTTACCTCCTTGCAGCAAACAGCCTGATTAGCATATGAAAAAAAAATCTGCCTCCCAGCAATTTGCCTTGTGGAGCAAACAGCAAGTTTCACTTTCAATTTCTCGATCATCAGCTGTTTCAGGCTGCAGGGATTGCTATAGCCTATTGAAGCCTCTGCAAGCCCACTGTTGACCAGAGGTAAAGAGGTAAATTGCTGGAAGGCAGAGGCCAAAACGTGGGGGCCGGTGGGTGGGTGGGGCTACATTCAGTGTATAAGACGTACCCAAATTTTCACCCTCTTTTTTTTGGGGGGGGGAGGTGCGTCTTATACTCTGAAAAATACGGTAATTCCCACATCAACACGCTAGTATGGTATCATTATTCTAGGCCAGGGGTGTCAAACTCAAGGCCTGTGGGCCGGATCCGGCCCGGGGGTGCTTAGATCTGGCCCGCGGGCCCACTCTGGAAACAGCAAAGTACCTGTCTGTGATGCCCCGGCCACTGAAAATGGAGCCCACGCTCCACCTTTAGGCCACTGCACCACTCTATCCCCTGGCAGCAGCATTTCCCAGTAAGAATTCTGTTCTAATGAACTGATTGGATGAGATATGGTTTCTTCCAGGATATCACCTATACCAGAGGTCTCCATGCCCCCAGGGTGCGGGCTACTTTCAGGCGGTTCCACCACAAAACCGCGGCCGACTAAAGCGCGCTGGACGAAACCACGTACCTGATGTCATCACAGCGCGACAAAAAAAGCACGCTGTGAGCTGTAAAGCTAAAATTAACGCGTAAACCTAAACCTAACCCCCTGAAACCTAACCCTAAACCTAACCCTTAACCTAACCCTAACGCTAACCCTTAACCTAACGCTAAACCTAACCCTAACCCTTAACCTAACCCTAAACCTAACCCTAACGCTTAACCTAACCCTAAACCTAACCCTTAACCTAACCCTAACCCTTACCTTAACGTGAATCGGCTTGCTTTAAAAGCGCTTTTTAAAGGGCCCTTTTTTCTCCGCGGTCGTATTTGTCGCGCTGCTGATGATGTCAGCGACGCGCTTTAATCGGGCGCGCTTTAGTGGACCGCGGTTTTGTCGTGCCACGCTTTCAGGCCATGAGCCATTCAGAACTGGGTTGCGGAAGTGGCAAGCACATGTGTATGTGTGTGCACCCCCACATCCATTCATTTTTACAAGGTCTTAAGGAACAAAAGCTCCTGTTTGTGAAAAATCTTACACGCTCTGTTTTCACTATGCTGCATGATCTAGGACAGAGATCCCCAGCACTGTAAGCTGAGGACATGTTTGGAATTTTAAGAACATAAAATACTGGCACCCCTTTAAGTAGAGCAAACTTGTCTCCCCACCATTCATTCTTGTCTGTATTTTTTTTTTCCCACCTGGGCAGGAGAGAATACAAAAGCTTTATTTGGAAGTATTGTTTTTATTAGAATGTAAAGTAGAAACTACTGAATGTCTCTTAAGAACTACTGAAAGAAGAGCCTCTGCTTTGCCCTGCACTAGCTTTCAATTTATTTTTGTTTTCATCAGAAGCATTTAAAAATGAGAGCCAGGAAGTCTGATAAGCACCAAGAAAGGATGAATTTCTCAGAACAGTATATCTGCTGAACAAAACTCCGCACTGGTGACAGGGAGAGCATCCGGCCCAGTAAACATTCTGCTAGCTCCATTTAATTGCCCAGACCCTGCAAGGGATTATGAGGTCGTTAAATGAAGATGATGAAATGCTGCTGCCAGGGCTGATCTGACGTAGTTGCTAGGGAAACTTGTATTTCTTTTCATAATGTGCAAGTATAAATATAATTATCTGGCTGTTACTACAGAGAAGATGTAGACTGTGAGCAACAGTGTTCTCCCTTGTCCTGCTTGCTAAGATAATTCAGGTGCAATAATCAAAACATTAGGTTTACACTCACGATAATGGGAATAGAGTTTGCCCTTGAGAGGATCTGCTTGACTAAGCGGTATCTGTCATAGAGGGGCTTCATAGTTTGCCGTTCGTGTTTTGTTACCTGAAAAAGAAGAAAATTACCTGAATCTTGGTGCTGGTGATAGGTAGGTTTTGCTAAAGCTGAACATATTTGGGTATGGGTCCAAAAGTCTCGGAAGTTGCCAGATTTCAACAAAGAGAACTATTTACCGCTAGTGATCAATCACATTTGTTACAGCATAGACTCTGTTTTCTAGGGAATGTCTTGTGAAAAAGAAAGATGATCTACCGCATTTTTCGGAGTATAAGATGCACCGGAGTATAAGACGCACCAAGATTTCGAAGATGCAAATTTAAAAAAAAAAAGAGTTTTTGCACTCTGCAGACCTCGCAAAAACGGGTCCGTTTTTTTTGTCAAAAAAAGGGCATGCATAGCCTTTAGGAGGCTTGTAGAGTGCTCCTGGGGGCTGGGCAAAAGCTAGCAAAAAATGGCCTTTTTTTGAACATGGGCCCATTTTTTGTCAAAAAAAAAAAAAAAAGCCATGCATAGCCTTTAGGAGGCTTATAGAGTGCTCCTTGGGGCTGGTTTTGCGCTCATTTTTGCCCTCCCCAGCCCCCAGGAGCACTCTGGAAGCCTCCTAAAGGCTATGCACGACCGTTTTGGTGAAGGGGGCAAGGTTTTGGCAGCCAAAAATGCTGTATTCAGTGTATAAGGTGCACCCAGATTTTCAGCCTCTTTTTTGAGGGAAAAAGGTTTGTCTTATAGTCCGAAAAATACAGTACTTTCTATTATCCCCTTTTGAAGGGTAGGGCTGGGCTACTGATAAGGAATGCGAATGTACAACAGAAACTTAATGGCATTATAATAATTCTTAGAACTGTTTCTTTCCTATTATCTCACCAGACTCCTTCATTTCTACTGCTTGGGTATGTGATTGTTTGCCCTTATTAATATTTCCTACCCAATCAAAAAAGTTAACATCTACATATGCACAATATCCAATGTGGAATTTAAGTAAAATACAACTGCAACAATGCACACTGTTGCACTTTGAATTCTTGCCTTTATCATCATCATAGTTATCTGTTTAAATGGACATTTTTATCAGTCAGATCTGTGGTTCTAAACCAGTGTTTCTCAACCTTGGCAACTTGAAGATGTCCGGACTTCAACTCCCAGAATTCCCCAGCCAGCGAATGCTGGCTGGGGAATTCTGGGAGTTGAAGTCCGGACATCTTCAAGTTGCCAAGGTTGAGAAACACTGTTCTAAACAGTTTCATTTTTACCAATCCCTTGGAAAGGAAACGTCTTTTCATCTTTCATGGTCTAAACTCATGGCCTGATCCCTACCTAACCAAACCACATCTGGTTTGGTACAGCAGCTAAACAGGACAGGTACACACTCCTGTCATGGAACTGTCACTCATGCAGCTGCAGAAAAAAACAATCACAATCAGCCTGCCTTCCACAGAACACCTGTATATTTCCTAAGTCAGAAGGAGGGCTGAGAAAATATCTACAGACTCCTCACATCCAGGATATAAACTGTTTTAACTCCTCCCCTCAGAATGCTGCTTCTGGGCATTGCAGGCCAAAATAACTAGACACAAGGTCAGTTTTTCCCTCCTTGTGGCCATCACTCTGATGAACACCTAATCCTCAAAGTCTGATGCCTTGTTTATTCACCATCTTGTACGGCTGTACATCCTTCTCATCTTCTCTACTCTTATCGGTATCCTGTTACGATTACAAATGGAAACGAATATACGTGTCCCAGGATGGAAGTGGCAGGATCCGATCTGGGTTGGTCACTGGGACCAGAGGTTTTTGTCTTCCGAGATTTCGGACTCGTGCTGGAGCCCATCTTCAAGGAACTTGTCTCTAGCAGAGTGAGTGCTGTTCTATGTGTGTTCTGTGTATGTGGCTCTTTAGATATTGATTGGGGTGTGTTGATGGCTGGCTTTTAAGGCATTAGCTGTTGTTTGCTTGTGCTGCCCAGCCCTCGCCTTCGAAGTACTTGAATCAGCACTCCTGTTGACTGACGAGGGCCCTGTTTCCCAGGCTTCAATCACTTCCATGGCTGTTTTTGTACCTGCTCGTCCAACAATCCTGGCAGCTGCAAAGTTGAATGTGTGTCCCTGTTCATAACAGTGATATTATGATTATTATTACTCTGTTTCTTTGCACGTACATTGAGAGCTTCTTCACCAGAGACAAATTCCTTGTCTGTCTAATCACACTTGGCCGAATAAAAGTATTCTAGATTATATTCTATTCTTTTAATCTAAGCACCAATTATAATTACTGTCCACAATGATATCAAGCCAGTCCTCAACATCACCGTATTGCTACTTTTCTTTGTATATTTTAATGAACGGGAACATGTTCTCACATTTAATAGCCAGACAATTGCATTTACCGAAACACTGAGCCCATTTGATACAAAAATTACTATACTTACTGGTCTTCCATGGATGCTTTCATAATAGAGGAGGGATTTCTGAAGGGCCACTTTCTCTGATGCTATCTCATCTCGAGTCATATCCTGGGTACAGGAAGGATAGACAAAAAGTAGAGGAACAGTACAGATACAGTATAGCAATAGCAATATCACTTAGACTTATTGTATTTTTTGGGGTATAAGACACATCAAGATTTTGAAGAGGCAAATTTGAAAAATACAGTTTTTGCACTCAGTAGACCTCCCAAAAATGGGTCTGGTTTTTTTTCAAAAACAAAAAAGCCATGAATAGCCTTTAGGAGGTTTATAGAATGCTTTTGGGGGGATGGGGCAAAAACGAGCAAAAAACGGTCCATTTTTTGCAAAAAACTGCCCCATTTTTTTGTAAAAAAAAAAGCATGCATAGCCTTTAGAAGGTTTATAGAGTGCTCCTGGGAGCTGGACACAAAACTGAGCAAAAAACAGCCCATTCTTTGCTCATTTCTGCCCTCCCCAGCCCCCAGGAGCTCTCTGAAAGCCTCCTACAGGCTATGATTGTCCATTTTTGTGATGGGGTGGGGTTTCGGGAGGCCAAAAATGCTGTATTCAGTGTATAAGATGCACCCAGATTTTCAGCCTCTTTTTTGAGGGAAAAAGGTGCATCTTATACTCCGAAAAATATGGTATATACCATTTTGCACAGTGCTTTACAGCCCTCTCTAAGTGATTTACAGAATCAGCATATTGTTCCCAATAATCTGGGTCCTCATTTTACCGAATTGGGAAGGATGGAAGGCTGAGTCAAACATGAGCTGGTAAGACTCGAACTGCCAAACTGCTGGCAGCTGAAGTAGAAGTAGCCTGCAGTACTGCATTCTAACCACTGCCCTAGTACGACTCATATTGTTTGAATCCTGGAGTTTTTTTATTTGCTAATCGGTGGCTATCTTGAGTCTGTTTTAAATTCCTTTATCTCTGTGCATCACCTGGAATTGCTTCTGCACAGAGGAAGCTAATGATAAATTAAATTAAGTTAATCAATACATTAATCAATATGCCCAGAATTCTACCTGGGTTGGTGTTGTTGGCAGTTTTTCTTTTTGGTTAGGTCTAAGGATGTGAAGAAAAATCTTTGAAAAATGTTCCTGGCCAGGACTTTTAAGAAGGTAGTCAAGGAAAGGATTCATTGAGTGGGTCAGTGAAAATAAGTAATACATCACTTGTAAGAATATTTTA